>NC_051185.1:87034151-87127264 GCF_013339695.2 Rhipicephalus sanguineus | reverse complement strand
TTACACATGGAAAAATTGAAAGATTTCGGGGGGAGGGAGGGGAGGCGGGTGAAAACCCCCCAACCTCCCCCTCCCCCTGGCAACACTGGCAATAGTGGAGTGACATAAAGTCGCCTGTACACGTGATGGCTGCGAACTATGTGGCACATGGTAAATCCATTTCTCAGTGTGACGTTAAACAGAAAATGAGGTTTTATCATGAACGCTCTCCTTAAAGAAAACACCACAATTCTCGACAACTCTACGGCAATTCTGACGGTGCGCTTCTACTAAAAAAACAGATGATCAAATAGTCATAAAGAAATGCTTAAACGGCTTAGTATTGGAGAAAAAAATTGGTACACGATGCATTTTCCCCCTTAAAAATCTGTATAGTTGCCCGAAAATGCGAGCGTTTATGTGAAGCGTTCAAGGTTAGCCCGTTCGCTGAAAAATTGGGTAACCATAGAAACGCGTATCCGCAGTAAGCAATGAAACAATAGCTGCATTTCAAAGCTGTCATCGGATGGATTGCCTCTCTTCTTAATGAATACGTCCGCACCTGCACTAAATAGGCACCCGAAGAACGCATTCGATGGTACTCTTAACGCCTGATGAATGAAAACAGCGCGAAAAACGTAAGAGGAGACGAAGAAGGATGCAGCACAAGCGCATGTTCTGTAGCCTTCTTCATCTCCTCCTACGTTCTTTCGCGCTATTTTCATTCATCATGAATTACCAACTCGCCCAACAGTCTATTCTTGACGCCTGGCGGGCCGACATGAGTACGCCGCTGTGACAATAGAACGTCGGGGCGAGCTCTGCAATAGTGAGGCCTATGAGACGAGGGAATTTTGTGTAAAATTTCCGGGATAATTGAAAAAGAAAAATAACGAGTAACGTGACACCTCACGTTGCCGAAAAATGTTAACGTAAGTGCGTTACCCGTTACAGTTCCTATAAAGTAACGAGCACGTTACTAAGTTACCGAAAAAAATTGGCCGCGTATCTGCGTGCTTCGCTGCAAATGTCGTCTAAAGACGATAGAAGAGGCGATGCGTGAGATATGGACTCCATCTGGCAATACGTCGGGAAACATGAGTGCTGTGTTGCGGGCTGGTAGTCCCGGCGCAGCTGCAGGCGAAGCTGGCGGTGACCAACGCGACCGGCGGGGACGCCAGCCAGCCCGAACACGCGGTTTGGCGCGAAGCGCTGAAGCAGAAGAAACGTCCGCACTCAACGAGTACTCTCCACACACTCTTTTATTTACACGTCGCCTGGGTAAAACAGGAATGCCAGAGCGGCGCCCCATGGCATTCGTACAGTGCAATAGGGAACCGAAACCGAAACACAACACATGAGCTCGTGCAGAGGGGACGGAGCAAGGCAAGTTTAGCGCAGTCGCATTTTCAGCGCAGCTTAAGAAACTAGGCTCTTTAGAATTACGTATGTATGCATTTTCTATTAAAGGAACACACCGCGTAATAATTACCTAGTGATGTTGCGCCTCAGATATGCTTAATGTTTGCTTTTTGATCGACAATGTACACAAGTATGAACCTAGTCAGCCGTTCAAGATGACTGGCCCTTGGGCAAGTGGTTCAACTTTGGCCGAGTGGCTGAACGAAGTGACGTGCCGACAAACAGAAAGACAGACAGAAAGACAGACCAAAATTTCTCCGTTTAAGTATCCCAAGAAAGACTATCGTTTTTAAAAGCAACGCGTTACCAGTAACGGCGTTGCTTGTAACGCGTTACCGCCAACACTGGTCCAATTACACATGTGGCCGGCGCGCCTTCGAGGGCAGCATTTCTGTACGCTCGCCGGCGCCGGGTTTCTTCGTAGGACGCCGCCCCTGAAATCTGTGAGTTATGAAAACTTCGCTTAAAAGTACACAAGAGAGTCAACAAGAAGTATATACCCGATTAACTACCCTCTAACTTAACTAACTTAGCTGAATTAACTAACTTGGCTGAAGGATAAAGAAAAATTCACCAAAGCAAAGATATACAGGAACAAGCGGAGGCGGAGGGGAGTATGGGACGTATAAGGACACTTTATTGTGTGGCACTGTGCGTATACGTGAGCACATTTTATAGTATAGCTTGCTCGCGGTTACAGGCAAGCACACTTTGCGTGCCGGGCTTGCATCAGCATGAGATAACTCCTTCTGAAGCCTAACAAAGAAACAATCACTGTTTTCGAGTCACCAAGGTTCGCTTTGATTGGTGGGCTTTTCTTTTTTTCTTTATTTGGTCGTATGACGAAAATCTAAAGGCACATTACTGTTTGTGTAGTTTGCGCTTGCTTCCCGGCTTAACAAGTTTTCGTGCTAGAAGGGTTGAACGTGAAACGACCAATCTTTGAGCTCGCCGTCAAAGGAGACCGTGGAATGCAAGAGTCAGCGCTGAGCTATATAGTTTCCTGGAAACGTGCCTGCATGCGCCATTTTGTTCGACTTTTCCCTTTTTTTTAGGGCCCCGCCACTGACAGCGTTATTCGCCTTTTTATTTATTGAGCGGGTAGGAACATTCTTTCGTGACTGTACGCGCTTTTTGCGATCGTGCGTGTGTTGCCACAAAGGACGATACCTGCGATGTCAGCTGCCGTGCGCTCGCGATCGCTTATGTATAGAAAAGCACAGCGCAGCGTGACATCGCACCGCCCGCATCGCAGCCGCGATGCATGAACGGGCACATTCCGCCCGCTCTGTATGTGGGTGCAAGGCACATCATGTGGAAGTGGCCGCCGCGATCGCTTGCGCAAACGCGTGCAGGATGATTTCACGCTACTGCAGCCAGTGTTCTCTGTCTAGAATGGTAGGGGATTCATCGCGGATGAATCAGCGCCATCCTCATCATTATTATCGTCGTCATTATCATCATCATCAGCCTGACTGCGCCCACTGCAGGGCAAAGGCTTCTCCCATGTTCCACCAATCAACCCGTTCCAGTGCTTGCTGCTGCCAACCCGAGAACTGCCTAATCTCATCTGCCCCCTGACTTCCCTGCCTCCCCTTCGCGCGTTCGCCTCCACTTGAATCCATTCTACTATTCTTAATGGACCAAGCGGTTATCACACCTTCGCGCCAACATGCCCTACCTCTGCAATCTTCTTCTTGATTTCGGCTGACGTCCTTAGCGCCAATTTGTTTCCCGGACCCCGCTCTCTTCGTGTCCCTTAGAGGTTATACCTATCAATATTCCTTCCATTGATCTCTGCGTCATCTTCAATTTAAAATCACAAATACAAGGAAGATAAGCAGTGTTTGCGTTGTAGTTTTCTCTTAAACTTGTTTCCGTGTCTCTACGCCTTATAGCTGATAGACGTTCCCGGCTATACAAGTTGTTTAATGTAAGTGAGCCAAGAATTAGCAAAAAAACAAAAACGGAGCTGTTGCACTTAGTGATGACCAGCGAAGCTCTTAGCACAAGACACCGAGGGTGGCACGAGTTGCGAACCATGGCCGATCACGCATCCTGCAGCTAATCCGAATGTATGTCCAGGAAGTTTCTTTTGATTGTAGTATACGTGCCTTTAAAGTTTTTCATTTGAGCAGCATGTGTCTTTTGCCGCGACATGCGCGTCTTGTCTGGCTTGCCGCAAGCGCTTGGCGTTTCGGGCACGGTCCGCAGTTGGTACTTTCCACCACTTTTCCCTCTTCATTCTTTAGTAGATCTGTGGTGAGCGGTGGAGTTTATTATTAATTTTGTTGAAGTTTTACGTCCCAAAACCACGATATGGTTAGGAAAGACGCCGTAGTGTAGGGCTCTGGAAATTTCCACCAACTGAGGCTCTTTAACGTGCGCCTAAATCTAAGCACACAAGCCTCTGGCATATTTATCTTCATCTAAATGGGACCGCGACGGCCGGGATTCGATCCCGCGACCTTCGGGTCACAGGTCGAGCACCATAACCGCTACACCACTCCAGCGGGTCAGTGGCTGGGTTTGCCTAATTTTAGTGGCACGTAAGTTTTTGTTGACACAGAGGAAAGATGCGCCGAACCCTAGCCATACACAGCTTTGATATAAAAGTGATTAATCGCAGCCTGAAAGAAACCAGCGGCATGTGGTGTGCTGTGATGGGGCGCTGCTTCGAGAATTCTTAAGTTCTACTTGATCAGTTAACTAATTAAATCAAATGCAGTGAAATTAAATTTGTAGTTACTTTAGAACATGTGCGTTTTCGTAAAGTTGTCGAGGGAATTCCATAAAGGGGCCTTCCGATTTTTTGGCAACGTATACATGCTGCCTCATTCTTTTTTTTTCTTTTCTTGTCTGTGTGTTTAAACAAAGCCCAGGAATATGAACTCAAGTTATATATGCGGCTGCGCTCATGCGCTATTGTGCACAGCGCTCTCCTCAACCGTGCTTCGAGCGAAAAAACCGTGCGCTCCTGCTTTCGCTTAATTATCAAACTTCGCTACCAGTCTCTGCCGTGTGCCGCCGTGGAAGGTGCCGACGCACTGGGAAAGCCAGTGCCGAGAGCACAGACTTGACAGTGATGAAATTAAAGTAATTACATCGTAGAAAACAACGCGAATAACGGAGACAAAGAACCCCTACACATATTTCTTCGATGTTGCAGTACCAACTTGCCCAGCAAGCATCTCTTATTCAGTAATTAAATTACTTTCTGCTGTAATCAGTGAAGCAACGAATCGTGGTGTTATGGTTTGGTAATTTAGTAATGCAATCAAGTGTTTCAAGCGAGTAATTTGCGCAAAAGTACTTCCTACTTTTTCAGTTACGTTGACTCAAATGTGCAATGTTCGCTTTCCTTAAGTTATCGAGGTATCATATTAAAAAGGGAAGCAAAATAACAAAGAAGTTAATCTGGGCGCCCAACCTCAATCATGAGAAGATGAACGAAGACACCTGAGATTTCAATGCGCTGTAAAAAAAGGGTCATGAGTTAAGGCATGAATGATGAACTTACGTTAATTTCAAAGAAATATCATTAGTTTTCAGAAGTAGCAGTAACCTAAGGTCATCACTGTCGACCAGCCGTAATTTGTACTTTAGTTTATCAACGTTACGAATTTCTTTGAAAAGTATCCAGTAATGTAATTTAATTACTTTTTAAGTGTAATTTTGCCTTCTGAACTAGAGCCAACAGCCGCTCCAAGTCGATGGTCTTATCACCGTTCACTTCACCGCGTCCCATGGATGCTGAAGTGAGGAATTATAGGTGTTTCACATATATACATATGTGTGAATTTCGCTTCTTCGTGCAAGTCTTATAGGCGCAACACCTGCTAGTGATCGTACCGGATATTTGCGATAACTTGATTCGTTAAAGTGTTTCTGGCCAATTTTTCGATCATTATTGTCATTTCTGCCATGTATATCGCGATTTTTGTTTCTCTTTTGTTTACAAGACAAGAGTTGCCCTTGAGTCGCGAAGCAAAGCACTAAAATAAGTTTAATGAGGCATACAACATAACAAACAAAGTAACGCCGAAACCGACCGATACCGTAGCGCCTTAGGTACATAGTTAGGCACTCAATGTAACAACACACAGTGGTCCCGGACAGAACCCTAAACACGGTGCATTGTCCCGAACAAAGCCTGCCATTTCTTTTTCTTCCTTCTTCGTGCGTTGGCATCACGAGAGATGTTACACGACGTCTCATTGTCTGAGGAATCAGAGACCGCCTATATGGTTTGCGCCGTCGCCACGGCACCGTCATGTTGCGGAGCGCCCGTGTGCGCAGAAGACAAGTGCCGAAGATCGCTACTGTCCCACAAAGGAGGACTCCGTTCGTCCCGTCCGCCTCCCACCGATGGAACAACATCGGAGGGCGCGGTCGCATTGTGCGATCCCATTGCAGCGGGCCTGCCTGCGCAACGGAGTGCACACAGTGCCCGCAGGTTCTGTTCCCATTGTGCTTCGCCAGTGAGCCGATCGCGGTGGCAGTCGACAAACTAAAGAGACGCACACGCACGGTGTTTGTTTGTTATTGGTGCCCCCGTGGAATGCACGTCTCGTTTGCACTTGGGGGCGAACGAGAAGGGACGTGATGGTGGTCGGCGCTGTATGTCACGCGTCGTCGTTTCGTGTTGCCGTTGTACGTCGCTCGCGCCGCATTGTGTTACGCGGGAACGCGATTGGATGGCCGTGGTTGCGGCGCGTCGCGAAGCACGGGCCACTGACAATGGCACTGATGGTTTTTTTTTCCCGCTCACTCTCGCTGACGGGGCTTGTTTCCACGCGGTCGGGGCATTTGCTTTGTATTTCTGGGTAAATGTGGCCCCCGGGTCGGTTCCTGGGGGCAACGAGATCGAACGTCATGTCGTCGGCAGATGACCGCCGCTCAGGTGTCAGCTGCTAGAGCTAGACGGTTACAGTGCGGCAATCAGTACTAGTTTTCACCTTATCCCTCCGTCCTTCCGTCCTTGTTTCATCAAATAAACAACCACTTAGTACTTGTGAAAGCGGGGCGTGCACCCGACACTGTGGTGAAATTGTCTCCCCAATGTTATTCTCGCGCGTACTGGGCATATGTGTTCAATCACATTATTTCATCAGTGCAAGAGGTCGATGTGGTGGATGTATTGTGTATTATTTTGTGCATCCTACACATTCGGCTTACGCCGTACATCCTCCCCCCCCCCCCCCCCCGCGTATATTATTTCCCTGTTTGCGTTGCCGTTGTTTCTGTATCATGAAGTCTTTTCTTCTTTTTTTTTTGAGAGAGAGAGTGACGCTTACGAAAAAAATCACTTGTTCCTCTGAATAGGACGATTTGTGCCGTAAATCTTAACTGCCTTAGCCGGAAGATTGCTTTTGCTTTCACGTATGTATCGTGCACTTTTATTACGGCGTCGCCCGCTATTCCGTTAATTAATATCCGTAAGGCAGCTTGCACTTTCTACACTCGCTAGCATTTCTTTCAACACAAGTACCGAATAAAGAACATACAACAGAAAACAAAGCTCTGCATAACTACGTAATTACAAGGAACGAGTAGTCAGCCAGGAGTGATCAAAGTGACATTGGAAGATAGGTTTTAATATTGTTATGAGAGATGCGGGCCAAACGTGTATGTACTGGACCAGGTCACGAAGTTCAAGACTGCGACAGCATTCTCCAACTCTTGCTTTTGACGCAGGCGTCCCTACGCAGCCCAAAAAAACTGAGAGAGTACGTCTTTCTCGGTCGCCACGCACTAAGAAAGTTATCGGCATGCAGACAATGGATACTGACGGAATACATAAAAAGCGCGTCCATGCAGGGGTCCATCACAGTTTCGAGGCAATAACCTTCCACTCGGGCCAATTCGCTCCCATGTGCGGACGCGCACAAACTCCTAGAGAATACCACATCTACGCGCAGTATGCACGGGTCACGAAGTGGACACCGCTCGCTGCAGCACACAGCGTTCACTCTCCGTTCGTGCACAGCACGCAGCCGCCTTCGATGCGAGGCGAAACCC
This sequence comes from Rhipicephalus sanguineus, assembly GCF_013339695.2. Taxonomy (NCBI): domain Eukaryota; kingdom Metazoa; phylum Arthropoda; class Arachnida; order Ixodida; family Ixodidae; genus Rhipicephalus; species Rhipicephalus sanguineus. Next base: position 87,119,842 of record NC_051185.1, on the reverse strand, counting down.
AAGAACGAAGACGTGCAGTCTCCACGCCTCAGCCTGGCCGCGGAATCCTCGGCTCACGGTTGATGCAGCTGTTGCTGCCTCGAATCCTGAAACGATGGGGGGGAGAGATAAACAGAAAGCGGGGTATTGGGGGAGGAGGGTGGAGAGGGAGTATATAGCTAAGAAAAGTGTACGGGCGCGCGATGGTACGTGAGTTAAAACGCGCGGAGGAGACTGGACCTGCGGAGGATGGCGTGCCGGCATACGGGCGTGGATCGCCGATCAAGAAGGGCGAAATAATGACTTCGCAAGCGAAATAACACGAGACCGGCGGTGGGGGCGCGACTGGCGGAAGGTTTTCGGGCTACGGGAAAAGAACAAATTGATATAGCAGAGAGGAAAAGGTGCGGGAGGAGAAGGGCAGCGGCGTGATCGCCGAGTCCTTGACGGCGGCGCTGCGAAAGAGCAAGTGGAAGAGGTGGGGGATCGCTGCTGGGAGAGCGGGGCAGCGCATCGGAAGCTCTACTACCGCAGTCGCTCGCACTTTACTACAAGTGGTCGAATGTGTATCACTGAGGAAGTATAGCTCTTACACATAAAGAGGTCGTGTGTAGGATCTGTACATACGCTATGTGTTTAACAAGGAAAGCAGCGTGAAATGTAAGCATAAAATCGAATGGTGTGATCAGCTGGCTACTTCCATTAAAATTTGTATAATTGGAAATCTTCGCTTGAGGCGTGGACATCCTGTCCTGGTACCCGACAAGTGAGTTCCATCGAGATGGCAGGAGGGAGTTGGGGAACTTAAACGTTGTGTTTCAACTATGTTTACCAAAGGGGGGGGGGGGGTTAAAGAGAATTCGGGGTAAGAGAAAACTTGGAGACGCCCCCTCCTCTCCACCACCACCCAGGCGCCGCCACTGTAGGTACAGAAGTATTGCAAACGTTCGAATATGTCGCACTCTTTAAATAGAGCGGTTTCGTATTTGTTCACGCAATCCATATTTTTCTTGCTTCTTTGGACGCTAGAACGGCGAAATGAAATGAAAACCGGGAAAAACAAAGAGGAGGACCAGGTCCTCGCGTTGATCCCATCTTAATTACTGTGACTCTCGTCATGAAACCTAATGACTACGTTAGTCACAATACCACATTGTTTTTGCCGTTTATGCACACAGTGCCGCTGGCTTGTGAACATTTCAATTTTCCCCGTTTTTATAATACGTACGCATACGCACACACTCATGAGGAAACTTAAAGAGTGGTTGAACCACCGCCGAAACAAACTTCTGGTGCTACGCCTCTGTTATAAGCCGATACTTACGGTATAGATGCCCTGGTTTACCGACCGGACCCCTGAGCGGCCGACTGGCTGAGCAACCGACATACTGCGAGATGCCCTCTGGCGCGGAGGTAGGTACGTACGTCCGGTGTTCCTTACCGCGTCTGGGACGTCCGATGTGCAGAACGAGCGAGGCAGGGAGAGAGAAGGCACGCATATGGAGTGAAAGGAGAAATAGAGTGAGCGAAAGGAAAACAGGGTCAGAGGTCAGCATCAAAAGAGAGGAGCGAGAGAGTTCGGTCAAGACGCGAGGAGGCTACAGAGCGGTCGGCGTTCGGAACAAGTTGGAAGAAGGCGTCCGTTCTTCCATTTGTCCGGCTCCGGGAGAGGGCGGTAGGCGTGCGCGTTGCGCGGGGCCCTGCGGGCAAAAAGATCATTTACATGGAAAGAAGCGAAAGTACACGCGGTTAAAGAAAGTGCAGCGGTGGGCCGCGCTTGTGTTTATAGCCCTCTGCGTGACAGAGGACTGGGATGATGATGACGGGCCTAATGGTCAGTCGGCCGAAGGGGAGAGCGGACGCCGGCGTTTCCCGAACAAAACCGCAGCGCTTTGTGGTGCGCGGCATGTATTGGTCATCCTTGAGCCATGAGATAGCGCGCTTATGCGTGTACACACATGGGCAAAAAGCTGCTGCAGGCTCTGTTGCGCAAGACCGGAACAGGATGATTATGATCGTTCTGTGCGCGAGCCGTCTCTGGAAAAATTGCCTCGATTTTATTTATTTATTTTTTGTATTTCTTCGACATCCCATGTATCTGCTTGAACGGGGTCTCTGGTTTCCTTTTGTTGCCCAAGCGATACGGTGGTATGCGGCTTCCTCTTCCAGCCAGCCTTTCCCTCCACTCCCCTAAGGTTAACGTCTTGCAAGAGCGTTACTAAAAATTTCGTTTTCTGGAAGCAGTTTAGTAAAATCTGAGGTTAAATACGGCGGTTTTACGTGTTGTAACGATGATATCTATATGAGGTCCCGTCGTAGCTTGTTTCCAAACCCTAGATGGCGCAGTAGCGAAACTCCCGGTTTCCGTCAGGGGCGGTTGAGTCGCGTGGGCTCAGCAGAAACTTGACGTATGACGTCACACCACGGCCAAATTTCGAATGAAAGGGAAAGGATCTGCCCGACGCTGCATGGCTATCGCTATTTTGCCAGTGCCATCGGTTGGCCTCTGTCACTGGCGGGTACAATAATCCACGCCATGCCGCTTCGAGGTTCCCACTATTGCGCAAACATGCCCGAACCAGAGTCGACAGTCACGCGCCGCTCCACCATTGACGGCATAAAAAAAGTTACGTTTCTATTAAGGTCACGTGACCCAGCCGCACTTGACGATGACCACTCTTTAGCCCAGGGGCCTCAAGCACGCGGTACGCGGGACGCATGCAGCCCGGCCCGCACATGGCTGTCTTCGTCCCATACCTTTTTTTTTTTATTTCCTTAAAAAGTACGTTAATGCGCTACACATACGTGACTGGTCTCAATTATTTCTGACGTGAGACACCACATACGGTCAGCATGCGTTAGAACAAAAGCGTGGAACAAACACTCTCCAATTCAGTATCGGCGTCCAGATTTCAGCCATTCTGGAGAATAGTATGGATATGTTTATGAAAACTTGACCTGTAATCCGCTTCAGTAATGGGCCATATATGGACACAGGAGATTCATTCTTTCAAAGGGCTACGTTAGCTGATATTCGGTTCAAACTCCTAAGCTCGGGAAAAGGAAAAAGGTTTGTACCTTTCAGCCCTCTTTCCCGAAGCTCACACGGCTGTGTAACGAATGCATTAGTATACTGCCTTGTCGTTCTTCGTACAAAGCTCGCTGAGTGCAAACTCAGAACTCGCGGTACGTAGTGGTATCACAGAGACCCTAGTGCGGAGGAGAAGGCTGAATGAGCAACCGAGGTACCGCGAGACGCCTGCCGGCGCAAGTAGTTGCGGTGTTCATTACGGCATCGTGTGACTTGATTGGTTACCGCCTCGATTTCTTCGTTTATTAAGCGAATGCTTGCTGCAACTCGCACGACCAATAAAAACTGCGAACCTTACTTCGTTGTAGTTCTCTAACGCTTTGCTATCGCCATCACTCCTTCGCCTTGCAGCAGAAACTGTCACTATTTTTTTTTAATTTATTTATTGAACCGCAGCAGTTATACGGTCCGAAAGGTTTTGAACGCGTTCAAGGAAGACTCGACGGCGTTCTTCATCAGCGTCGAGCCGGCTTCATCTGATTACCGGCAAAATTCATCCTTCTGTTAAAGTCATTAATTCTCGAAGCCGCAAAAGTGTCGCCTTCTTGAACCCTTCAGGCTAATTTTCTGTCGCTTTAGTTAGTCTTTATTTTAGTTAGTTCAGAAGTGACTTGAGCGCATGCTAACAGCTATTACGGGAACCGACTAAGCAAGGAAAAGAAAGTGTATCTTAATCACACCAGCCGTTTACTTGGCAATTCCTCAAAGCCGAGTGCATTAACAAGGTTCCTCTTAACGAGAAACTCGTTGGCGCGTACAAATCAGGCTGCTGCACTATGTCATGAGAACTTCCGAGACGTTAATTTAAGTTCTTCTATCTTCTTACTTCCATCGCAGAAAACACCTTTTAAAACAATATCCTGCTATCTTTAAACTTCAGTTCGTTAACAACCAGCGGGACGTTGTGTGCCGGCAGTGGTGGTTCAAATCGGTACACAACAAAGCCGTGATGAGAAGATGGTGCCAAACATTCCAAATGAGCCTGCAACCACTGAAAGACAGTCTCTGGCTGGAGCAATAGAGAACGTTCGGAACATTGGTTACTTGCCAGGCGTAAGTTTCGTGACGTGGAGATGAAACACCATCAATAGGTGTCCGGTAATACCAGAAAGCAGGGGCCATTTCCTGTGCGGTTCCTCCACACGTATAACACGCTCGGAGTTGAAGAGATCTAATGCGCAAGCCCAGCTTGCGCATTAGATCATAGAGTATAACGTCATGGAGTATAACGAAACATGATAGCCTATAGGACTAGTCAGGATTCATGAATGCGCTAGACTAGTCAGGATAGGCTAGTCGGGATTCTGAACGACGGAGTACCCTGTTAACATTTCATTAAGGAACTACTGAAAGAAGAGAGCTCATATCTACATTTATCACTCTACTCTTATTCTTGTCTGAATTGTGTTCGAATATGCAAAGAAGTTTCAGCGTTTGTGCACTTCTTAAGAATCGCGACGCCGGCTAATCTTCCATAGGATATGCTTTGACATGGGGTAGGATTAGGCTGCTATCACTCATAGGGGTTCTGCATCATAAAAAAATTACTGTAAAGTATATTGTAACAGTATTATCGCATCTTTCCCACGTTTCTCATAGTCCTTCTTTATTCATTTTATTTCTGTGGCTGGTACGCTAGTATTTAACACCTTCATTTTGTTTCATTTCATTTATTTGAACATTTCGTAAATGCCCACGTAGAGGGCAAAAAGAGAGTATCCGTCTCCTGACTTGGCTCACTTTTATCGTGAGGCACTTCAAGCAGATATACAGCAAGAATGGAACACATAAGTATAGAATAAATATATACAAGCAAATAAACGATGAACACTACAACAATAGGAGCATATAAACATAGGTTCAAGCACACTGTGGCTCACAAAAATAAACATTTACAAAAGACTGCGAAACCAGAAAAACTTAACACATGTTCAAATACAGCAAATACAATTGTAATATGTAAGACATTAACTTAATACCCTCAGCACGTGCGACGCAGAGTTATGTTTATTTTTAGTGCGCATAGCGTGCCCGTCCATACATAAAGCTTCACCATCTGTAAGCCATCCTACCGTGCTCTGTTGAAAGCTGTCACTAAATTCCACGTGCTACGAAAATTTACTAGCACACTTTTGCCTCTCTGGTTGCAGGCATATATTTCACCGCAATCCTGTACAGAATGTGAGTCCAATATTAAAAAAAAAAAGCTTTCCTTTCGCAACGATTGTCTTCATCGATGGTAGAATATCGTACGTTTGAACATCGTAAGCAATTGAAATGTTTGCCTACGTCCATTTTCTAGTGCGACAGCTTTTCATTTTTTAATATTAGCCACAATGACTTCTACCGAAGCGAGGAGGAGTCATAACGAACATTCATAACGAGGAGTCACGACTAGTCAAGAACCAACGCAGTCATAGCGGGGAAGGGTAGCGGCTTGGGCTAATTGGTATGTCATGACGAATTGTATAGCGCGAACAGGGTACTTGGACAGACAGAAAAAATGAGGACGGGTAGGTGTATTAATGACCGGATAAGGGAACGCGCTAACAACGTAAAAAATGGCAAAGACGGGTTCCTGGCACAACACTGTACATCTTGTAAATGTTCACCCCCTTTTTGAGCGCACAGTCACTGTGTATAAACACAGGAATGATCGCACCCGAATGATTGTTGAGGCTGCGCAGATGGCAAGCGAGAATGACATGTGTGTTAGTAAGCCATCCGTAGCCCTCTCTGACAAGGAATTAAGTTTCCTAGCACTGGCGCACGCACGCACTGACCGGTTTGTTTTTTCATCTTTTGTTTGATTTTGATTTCGCAGCGTCTGCCTTAATGTTTTTCGCTTAGCGCATCCTCTGTCACATGTTCATCTTTTGCATTTTGTGCCATATATAAATGTTCGATTCTGCTTAATAAAATCAGTTGGAAGTTAGCGCCCGTCCTCGTTTTTTCTGTCTGTCCGAGTACCTGTTCGCGCTATACAATTCGTCATAGCGGGGAGTCAGAGTCACTGTGCTTTTCATTAGAGCCGCATTCCCCTGACTAAAACACCTGCACAATACGCCAATACATAAAGCAATAAACGGAGACGTCGTACATACAGCAGGGTTGGATTGGTCAGCATGATCGATCTGAATAATGTGATAAACTGTTCATGTATCATTTCGCATTCTGCAACAAGCTTATGTTTACTTTGTTGTGTCATTGTGTCATTTAAGAGAGTGTACTTGTCTTATGTTAATGATCTTGCGATTAATCGTGATGTCAATGGCTGCGGTGCCAAGTTTCATTGGGAGCAAAGGCTCGTGTTCAGGCTGTACAGCTTTCAATCTCTGCTCTCGCTCCTGAAAGAATTCAGACAAACATGCCTCAATTCAACTCCAACAAGTGAAGCCTTCCAATAAACTTTTTCAGCTCGAGTAAGCATCTTGCGCTTTTGTTTCTTGTAATCCCGTCTGTTGTCGCGTCTGACAAGCTTCGAAGTTGAGCGTCCCAATATGCCTCGTCCAACGACCAGCCTGTACCGCTTATTGTTCGGTGCCTATGCAGTAAATGCCAATCGCATGTACGCGAATTTGGGAATCGGTGCGGTTGTATACATACATCAAAGCGTGCGAGGCCCATCCCATTCACGACCGAATGAAAGTACCACGCAGGAAGTGTGCTCCGCAGAGCTTACATGGCTTCGTAATAAGCGCGCCATGTTTGCAAAGCTTTCTTTGAAGAAGGAACTTTCCGGAAGGCGGCCAGCCTATAAGGCTTCTGGAAGCGCGGCAGCCGTGCCTATTAGCGAGCCATGCCTTATTGTCATTCCTGGGCTCGCATTAGGGATTACTGTCGAACGCGCCGCGGAAGCCAATGTTCGCTCATTGCAGAGCGTTGGCTGTAAAGGAAAGCAATTTAAGGCGCGGCAGTGTTACTTGACTAGCTATTTCCAACTTGACTAAGGCGCTTGTCTAGTATGATTAGGAGATGTGGCACAGGTGCGCCGCTTTGTGTGGCTCGTCAGAGGTTCTGAAATATGAACCGGGATCAAATCTTTTGCTAGTTCTTTATTGTTCGTATATTAAAAGGCGGTTCTTAATGGTGGAATGAAGAAACCTTTGAAGCGGGTGGAATGGTCGTTAAAGGTATAGTGCAGGGCACGTATAATGGTGGCGCGTTCATATACGTAGCATATACGTAACGAAAGCATCATTATCTTCTCAGCAAGACAATCTTAGTAGCTGATAGGGACTGCTGGCTGACCAGAGCGAGGCGTGACTTTGTGACCATTCCTTCTTCCTTGTTAATCTGAAACATTAAAAAAGAAACTGACTGCAAGTGCACATATTGGGCAGGTAGTCTCTAATTAATGAGCAAGCGCATAAACACAAAAACATTAAGCAATGCGACTTATGTCTGTCTATTTATTTATTTATTTATGTATTTATTTATTTATATTTGGTATACCGTAGGGGGCCGAAGGGCACTACATGAGGAGGGGTCGAGGGGGTGGTACTAAGGGGTAATCGGACATAATCACAATGCAGGCAAAATACAGCACTTGAATAACCGCTAGAAGTACAATGTCACAATCAAAATGGTACAGTACTAAGAATGATAGTTCAATACCAGACTTTTTCTAGAAGTAAAGATGCACACACAACAATGATAATGCCACGGCGCGCTTGTGTTATTATTTTTATCTATATAACCAGTCCATGCACGGCTTAGCCGCTGCCTTGCGGAGGCCGCGCCCTAATGTCTGGGAAACCTCAAGATTTGTTAGAATCTTCTTATAGGCTTCAGCGCGCAAACGCGAACAGCTGAGATTATTCTGGAAACTAACGGGGCCCCCAGCGAAAGTCTTGAATGCTCGATGGAGCATGTATACATGCGGCGCGCCTTGCCGTGGTTTAGTTTATCGACAGCCGACGCTCTGTTTCACCGCTATCTGTGTACAGTGTGTATTGCTGTGGTTTGACTTTCCATTTCCGGGCCACAAGTTCGGCCGAATGAAGACGTTCATCTTCGACACGCCGACCGCTGTCTTCGTCGACGTCACAACCCCATGACAATAACATCAGGAGGCTGATATCATGTTTTGCTCAGTTTCTAAAGTGAAGGTTAATCATACACTTTCTTCAGTAAGAAATGCATAAAGTAGCTACTAAAAAGCGTCGTCACGCTCGGAGAAACGAGTGGGGCAGCGAGTGAAATATTGATAATCGTTGATAGTCGCAACGCTGGATGGAAGAGAACTGCATTGATCGACTGATAGTAACAAAGATGAATTCCGGCATTTTTCAGTATTAGAAAAAAATGATTTTATTTATACGTGGCAGATACTGTGGCATAAAGGTCAGAGCGATTTGATAAGTACTGCCACGCGCGTTTCTTTCCGTACTTTCACGTAATCGACTCGTTACACGTGTAGCCACTGCCTTGCGCGCGCCGCACCGGAATGTCTAGGAACATTCCCGATTATTTTAGATGGTTCTGATAAGCTTGAGCGCGCAACGCGCACAGAAAAGTTTGTTCTGGAACTATCGCGGCCACCAACGATCAGCCTGGAACAATCGATGCCACATGTATAAATGCCGACGCGCCGTACCACAGATCAGATTACTCTAAGGCCGACCACTGTTCTCGCCGCTATCACTGTACAGCGTGAAGTGCTTGTACTTCGACATTTCATTTTCCGGGCAGAAGTTCGCCCGCTAATCAGTTCCGTAGTTCCGAGCATAGGCGTGCGCAGGGTTCACCATCAGGGGGGGCCAAGGTACATCGCAGCGCCCCCCCCCCCGACCCTACTAAGTCAATGTATCGGGCAGATTTTGCGCCCCCCCCCCCTTCTTAGGACATCAGGGAGAGCGGCCGCCCCCCCCCCCCCCCTGCACCCCCCCCCCTGTGCGCACACCTATGGTTCCGAGTCCTGCTGGAGCCTTCTTCACCGTCACGGTCATGTGACAATATCAACATGAAATAATAACGAAGTGTCAAATCATACAGCGCGAATAAGGCAAGCATGTAGAATGATAACAAACATGACAATTATGATCCTCTTACAAGGACAACTCAGAAGAGTGGACCTCCCTGACCACTGGCGTAGTCAGAATTTTTTTTCATGGGTGCGAGGGGAGGTGCTTGTGTTCATGTATGGGTGTGTGCCATGGTGTACATATATACATGCAACACTGAAAATTTAGGACAGAATTTAAGCCCCCCCGGCTACGCCAATGGGACACTGACTCCCCCACACCCCATGTCTCCAGTAGTCGGAGAGAAATTTTAAAAAACAATGACGTCGTTAATGCTTATTCTTAGATACTCGTCTACGATGCGTATAGGAAAAACGCGCGGTAATAAAGTACTGGGCAGTATAGACACAGATAGAACAGCGACGCTGTTTAAGCTGGCGGTAACTTGTGCTCCGTCGTGCAAAACTCCTCAGGTGATTATGCGCCACAGGAATTGGGCAAGCCGCAGTACCGAGTACAGCAGGTGCGAGTGTCAAACGCAAACGAACGCGTGAAAAAGAGAGAGAGAAAGAAAGCGATAGAAAAAAGAGGAAGAGAAAAATAGAGAAAAATAAAGGAAATAAAGGCATAAAAAAACAGAAAGACAGATTAATACACAGAAAGAGAGAGAAAGAAAAAGAAAGAAAGACACAAATAAAGACAAACAAAAAAAGCGAGATAGAAGCAGAGTAGAGAGAGATAAAGAAATGGAAGAAAGAGAAATTTAGATACAACGAGCGAGTAAGAGCAAGAAATAGACATGATAGGAAAAAAGAAATAGAAAGAAGTGGATGCAAAAAAAGACATAAAATAAACAGAGAGAGAGAGTGAAAGAAAGAGAAGGAAGGAAGAAAGAAAGAAAAAATAAATAAACGAGGAAGGCCACCTATAGCTGCGCGCTTCCTTCAGGCTTGGCACCACTACTACGAAGCTGACATAATTTTTTTTTTCGGCAACGCTTCACGTCAGCATTTCGTCTCGCTTTTTTTTTTTCTCTACAGACTCTGAATGGGACCTCTCACATTTCTTCGCATTTGATGACCGCAGGCAACCGAGAGACAATTTACTCCGTGCCCTGTACTTCGGCGAACATTCCATTGTCACGTCATTTGCTTTATTTGCTTCATTTTCCTGTTTAGTTATTCATTCATCCTAGGTCATCATATGTTTACTCATTTTACCGCGACGGAACAAATATGAATGATGTATCTGAGATGCTTCTCACCTCAACCTCTTCTGCCCGTTTTTTTTTTTTAAATTATATGTTCTTTAGGAGATGTAGGAGCTTTTCTATAACGCCGGCTACTGCATTTCAAAAAAATTACTAGTGAAAATCCAGATATTAAAATATGCTGCATAAAACTGCACCTAAAGACAACTCGTATATGTCAGTCCAGCCACAAAAAATATCACATAAGCATGAAGTCCATCCGCATAGCGACGTTAAATATGCCGCAGAATACAGTGTAGTCGCGTAACAATAACGTTCACTAAATATTCACTAACTATAGGACACCGAATGTCTTGACACACAGCGCTACCCATAAAACTCATTTGCAATTGACTCGGAATAATTTTTCGTATGAAGCGACACTACAGAACATCACAGAACTTTCTCGCCCAACCAAGATCTGTAAGATGATACGTAGGTGCTCTGATGCGTATTTTTTGTGTTCTTATTTTTTTCTTTAGTTCTTCGGGTCGGCCTGTCACTTCTGTAGGTGACATTGCCTTAGTTGTCATACCCATATAATGGCAAGCTGTGCTGTGCAAATCTAAATAAGAAAAACAAAGATCACCTTTGCAGTCGTGCGGAAGTGCAAGCCCATTGTCGACATTACCTGCAACAAGGTAGCATGCATAGAAAACAGCACACTTACATTGCTGTGGTTTCGCTGACTGTCCTTATAAGCGTGATGCGGTTCCCTCTCTCTTTCTCTCTCTCTTTCTTTTACAAGTTCACATGTACAAAAGAGTGACCTCCTAGTCTAGACTGTATATATTCGAGCACATATGTATTCTTTCTTAGGAAAACTGGTCTTACTTGAAAATTTCTGAGTCCAGTTTAAGTAGAGCATAGAGAGACTGGCTGTGTGCGAAGGAGGAGACGCCGTTTAAATGAACCACAACCAAAAGAAGCTGCGACGATGAAATGACCCCGGCGACGAATGATAACTCCTGACCACCGGCTGCTCCCCGAATTCCCTTCACTCGACTTTTCCCTGAGGTGCGCGAGGAAAAAATGTCGTCTCGTGAACTACGAGCTTCTGCTTTCTTTTGTGCACTTTGACTTATGCCCGTTTCCTTGGTCGACTTACTGATTCTTTTTTTTTTTGTCTTTTCTCTTTTCTTGTTAGTTTTCGCTATGTTTTATACCGTGCGAGTTCCCCATTCGGTGCTCCTTTTCTTCAATGGGTCTTTCGGGTCGACTTCATTGTCCCTGCTTTCGTCTTCTTTTTTGATACTTTTCAGGACCTTTGAAAAGAAATGGGTCTTAAAATTGACTTGATGGATTGTTGGCTGTGGGAGATGACGTCTCTGGGTCTGAGACGAGTTTCCCGGTCTCTGAGCGGGACAAAGACGGGAAGTGGCCGCGTATTAAGGTGACGGATATTGCGGCAAAGCATGGCTTTGTATCCGGCGAAATCGAGCAGAGGGTCTAAAAAAAAAAAGAAAATAAAGGCGTTTCTGCTCTGCGATGAAGTAGTATTGGAATAGAATTGCGGTGTCTCTCTTCGGCCGGCCTAAACTGTCATCTGCCGAGACTAGGCTCGATAAATTGGAGACCTCGTTTGAAAGCACCGCCTATTTCGTCAGGCCTTTCTTCCACAGCGGGCACCTCCTCGTAAAGGACGATATCATAGAAGCTAATTGGTCGGGAGGCGTATCGTTAAATCGTGAACTAACTGACATCTCTAAAGAGTTCTTGTGAAAATTTATTAATGCGAAAGCCTTAAGTGTTTCGTTGCCCAGTGAATTGAGCGAAACAGGGCAGGCGAATGAAGCGGTACGAAATACCATGTGACCGTTTTCCTGCGAGTGGTAAGTGGAGCGGGAACGGCTTGCTCTGACGTCATCAGGTGACTTCATTATGACGTCACACGTCGTTTATGACGTCATTGTTACGTCACAAAATGACGTAATCTCATGGCGTTGCATGATGACGTCTTAAAATGACCATCGCTTGTTTCTGTCGTCTTCCTTGGTCCGTTTGTTTTCAGCGCTATGGCTTCATTAAAGCCCCCCCCCCTTTTTTATAACTTAATGCATCACCAAGTCTGTAGCAAACTTTCGCTTTGTTTTGTTAGAGCTAATGTAACATTCTGGCGAACTTCTGTCTTATCGCTTATAGATGGCGCCGACACCTTATGTCACGACCTGGGCCCTCATTCACAAAAGTATCTTACCTAGAATTGTTCGTACGAGAAAATTTCAGCCAATCTTGAAGCGGGTCATGTCCTTATAGCAGCCGGCTTGGCCTATGGGAATGAGCGTTTAATAAAGTCTCTGTGAATTCGGGCCTTACATGGCGCTGTTTTCATGAAAAAGACGTCTTCATGATTTAGGCACTAAAAAGCCCGCGCCGATTAAGCTCTTGCGTTGCCGGCTACAACATGATCATGCATGTATATGTAACATTGACACACACACTTTACGGGCAGTATTGGTTCTCTCTTCTGCGAGGAAACATCGTAGGACATAGGACGCGGCGAGCTAAAGCGTGAAAACCGTCGAGCGTGCACATATCTATATGCGGGGAGGACACATAATTCCTACAAGGATATACGTGAAATCGTCTCATTGATTTGAACATTCAGCAGGTCACTCCTTCTTGCTTCCTTGTTTGGAAACAAGAAGCTATTTATTGGCTATTATTCGAACCTCTACATGCATTTTTCACGATACCGCTTCCTTCCTTGAGCTCAATTCCTACGAAAGTCATTTATGAAGCCACGACTTTTCAGGGTAGCTTTAAAACGTACACGTGACATCGAGAACAGGCTGTCGATGTCCCTGAAAACATTAACAACAACTTTGGCACCTAAAGAGATACCTGCCAAATTCTATTCAAAGTGCGCTGAAGAACGCAGCCGCGTTAAAAAAGAAATGTTCCAGGTTGTCCGATGTGCTATCCGTCACTGGCAGGACGGGCGGAATTGCGCCAGGATTATCAGAATTTCGCTAGATGACCTTCGGACGAGTTCGAATGCCATCATCACGCAAGCAAGTAGTTTGTCCCAAAAGAAGATGCGTTGATTCGCTGCCTCCAACACGACTTGGAACAAAGTGCTTCCCCTTTATTACTGCTTGCTGTGAGGCTGACTCAACGCGCGATCTCGTTGAAGCCTCTCAGTGCCAATGCAACGGACGATCTGCAAATATCTGCAAGACGGCTTCCTTGCAACGCCTTTTTCCTCCAAGCGCTCTCTGATTCACAGACTGATGTTCTCGCTCATTGTGCTTTAGCGGCTCCCAGTTCTAGTGAAAGTGCGTCCCCCGAATCACAGGTTCCTCTTTACCGTGCGCAGGCTGAGGTATCAACGATGAGACGTGATAATGTAGAGTAATTTTTGAGAAAAGAAAAAGCATTTTCGGTGTTTGCGCACCTTCACTGAATCGCGACCGAGAAAAGCAGTCTATGAAGGAGAGCGCCTGGTTCAAAAAAAAAAAAAAAAAAAGCCTTGCAGGAACGCCGTCTCAGAAATCTCTGCAAACCATCAAATCCACAGGGACCGTGCATGCATCGGGGTCACAGGAACGTCGTTTCTCTCAGCAAATCGCTCGGTCGGGTGCAGGAGCGTTTATGCGACACTACCCAGACGGATATGCTGTTTGTCAACATCCCGTGGGAACACAATACGTTCGATTACGGAACGCTGTTCTGGAGCCGGGCACAGAATCGCTCGCTTTGAAGCCGTGAGGTCGCCATTCCGATGTGGAGGGAAGCACTTATTTTTCGTCGCGTTATTTTTACCCAAACCAAAGCAGAGCAGATGAATGCACAAAGTAGGAAAGAGCGTAAATTCTATCGTCCATATGTATATTATCACGAATGTATGGATGACATTAAGAAGGTATCAAGGATGTTAACAAATCAGGTGGAAAGAAAAATCACAGATACAAATTTACTGCCTGTAGCATAACGTCTTCTCGACGGAACTCCGTCACCATTGTAGCAAGGCGCCAAACCTTCCAGCGTTCCGGATTCTGCGAAGGAATTTGTTGTGGAAGCAATGACCGTTGAGAAAAATATGCCAAGTGTCTTAAAGTGAGTGATTGCACGCGGGAAGACGAGAAGGTCAAAAGCTTTATTTATCCCAGAAGGTATAAGCAACAGTGGGCAGAAGGAGTGGAACCTATACCCCGTGTAGGTTTCCGCTACCCTCTCGGCCCAATCCAGGATCGTATCCCGAACGTCTGGCCCCGAGCTGTGCCCGGCAACCTCTTAGTGCTCCTGTCCATTAATTTTATATAAATATATTTAGGTGACGGACGCTGAGTGCAGCCTCTTAAATGGGAAGTAGATTAGCTTTTGATGGCAGCAAAAGCATAAGGAGGATGAATATATCGCTGTATACAACGCTCATCCTTAACCATTCGTGTTAGCTTCAGTAATGCTATTCGCATTGAAAAAAAAAAAGAAAAGAAAAGCCAAGCAGATGAGGACCGTAAGTCCTCTTCATGCGTGGGCCTCAAAGCCTGGTCAGTAACCATGATTCGTCAACATAGGCCACAGGCTAACCAAAAACTTCTGACCAGCTCCTCCGCCGAGAGAATCCGGACTTCAGGATCAGTATCGTCTCCACGTTTAAGCATTTTCGACATGCCTCTTCGTAAACCTGGCACCCCAAGAATGCATGGCTGGAGGCAGTATGGGGACACTTTTGGCAGAACTGAACTGCCACTGGGGTGTCCTAAACCTTATTGTGCGTCCTCCATTTTCTTCCGGTGAGATACGTGACCTCCAGCAATCACCAACACATCGGAGTTATGGCACAGCCCGACTGCGCGTTTATCAGACGAGGCTATCGCTACGAGCCACATGATCGTATACTTGTTCTCGAAGGAGAAGAAAACGGCGCTATCATTTGGAGCCCATGTGGAAGCACGGCTCAGCGTCACGCCCACATTATCCTTTGCTATTGCTATATTTCACCTTCCATCTCTGGCAGCCACTATTGCAGCTTCTTAAACCCTGGATATAAACGGCCGTGTTCGTTTTTCTGAGGCGAAGTGCAGCCATACGTTAATTGTTTTCAAGTTCCCTGCTTGAACGATACAGGTATGAAGAGTTCTGTAACATCCGGCGTACGGGAAGCTTGTAGTGACGAAGTTGAAGTTAACACGAGCGTAACGCGATGTTCAAATGTCGTGTCACGTCATTTGGCGCGGTCTTTCTCACCTGTCATGTTGCCGTGCCCTCGGAGATTCCCTCTTCTCTACTGCCCACCTACGGATCTGCTCACCTCTCGTGATCCATGACCTTGCGTGCATCACGCTACCTGCACACCGCAGCTGTTCCGTTGCATCACTTCGTATTGTAATACAGTCCAGTTTCACAATCATACTAGGAGTTCTGTGGCAGCTGTCGGGGCGTTAGCACTGAAAGGAGACGTGAAGGTCGGCGTCGCACGCAGGCTTTGTGCTATTCAAACGCGGCGGAGCGGCCAGCAGCGCAGACTTCGTTCGTTTGATCCCCGAAGCTGCTTTGAAACGTAACCATGATGGCGAAGTCCTAGCATGGTTGAGTAAATCACATTGCTAAAACGATGGTCGAACTTCGTAATTTATATCAGTTTTATTATTTTTAATATACACTGCAACTATCAACATGATGCTTGAGTATATGGACACTTCATGCACAAATCTGTGATTCTGCATTTATAATACCAGATTTTTAGGCATTAAATTTAATTTGTTTCTTTGTTCACCGAGAAACCTGAGAAAGCTTGCATAACCTTGAAAGAACGTGCATGCCTTTCCAAAGAGCTCTTCATTGGCTGCTTTGCATTAAAAATATGCTGGAGTTGGAGGCATCGCAGCTTCTTGCCAGTATAGAGCTCAAGCCACCGCTTTCCCACACTTCATTTCAGAAATACAGCCTAATAATCAGGGATACAAGCTTACAGGTTGAATTATTTTGTTTCGTTAACCTAAGCGATATGCTAATATCAAAATAAGCGATGCTCTCCTTGTCGACATGAGATCATTTGATATTGGCCTGAGCACTGATGACGAGAGCGAGAATACAATTTGCCGAATTTCAGGCTTCTTCCTAAAAGCAGTAACACAACGATAAACGTTGGCCACGTGAAAATTCGCCATCGCATACCTGTGGCAGGTGTCAGGAAGATGCTTATTATTTTCTTCTCAATGAGTTTGATTGTGATTCACCTTAAGGATGGTGGAGGTCTGACATCGCTTGCGGAACATCGTTCACAGTCCAGCTATCTGTGAAGACAACGCCTTCCTGTGAGCTTTTCGTGCAAACTCTGAAACGGGGTATTTACGAAAGAAAAAGAGACGATTTACAGTGCAATGTACTCTATTATGGAGAGGCGCTAGTGTTTTTTAAGAATTGTGTTTAAAGGAAATCGATGTTTTGTTTAGAACAAAAGGGCAAGCGATTTCACTTTATAGTATAGTGTTTTCCTCTATGGGAGGGCTGTATGTAACTGTGTCTGGGGGAAGAAAATATTGATGTTTTAGAGCTTTATGTAGTACTTTTTTCTTAGAAAAAATGGGAACGCTTTTCGGAGCTACTTTGTTTAAGAAGCAGTAGATGTTTTATAGTACTATGTGTCGTACTGTTGGGCTTTGGTTAACTGTACCACAATCACAAGGTCTATTCGTTTCGCCTGCACTTCGTGAACCGGTTCACGGTGGCGCTGCACTCCGGCATTCGTTTCACGAGTTCAACATGGCGGTGTCGGCACCGCGGTATTCGTTTCGAAAAAGTGCAGCTGTCGTGCAAGGCTAGTTCACGAATTCCCTGCACTTACTTGTGAAGTAGTGCCGAGTCCGTGCAGCACAAAATGGCTGGAACCGCAGCAGACGACGCAGCCGACTGCATTCGTGGCTATTTTAACGGCGCCCTACAAATACGTCAGTGAACGTTTTTCGGTAGTTTGAAATGCCAGGCAACGTAAGCGGCGGCATAGGCGTGCGCACAGGGGGGGGGGGCGGCCGCCCCCCCTAATCACCTAAGAGGGGGGGCGCAAAATCTGCCCCGTACATTGACCCTTCTAGCCACCTAAGAGGGGGCGGGGGCCTCAAAATCTGCCCATTCATTGGCTTAGTAGGGTGGGGGGGGGGGCGCTGCGGCGGATCTTTGCCCCCCCCCCCTAAAGGGGAACTCTGCGCACGCCCATGAGCGGCGGCGACTTTTATGAATCACAACCTCCACGATTTGCGAGACAGCCGACCGTAGCAGAGGGCTTGCAGGACATCTGCGCTCTCGTATTCATTTCGGCATCGCGTTGCTGCTGCACTTTCTGAAACGTTCCCTGCACGACGGTGGCACTCACGACGTCACCACCATGAACCAGTTCAGGTAGTGCAGGGTGAATCGAATGGACCTTCGGTAATCGAGTGAAGAAGACCCTTGCTTAGAAAAAGAAATTTATCAATCCAGAGTCTCACGCACTGCACCATAGCTGAGAAGCCGCTTCTCCATGACCTGAATCGAGAAACAGAAAAGATCAACTTTATTCCGACCCCAACGAACAGGAGGGTGCCGCTTGCTTCCGCCTAGCACGCGGCTGAGATCTCCTGGCTGTCAGCAGCCGCCTCGGCCAGATGGACGGGTCCCAAGCCTGGTCTTTGCGGTCTGAGCTGAGCAGGAGGATCACCCACTGCTGCCAGTCTTGAACATAGAGGCGATCGAAAGAAGCCGCCTTGGAGCATGCCCATAGCATATGTGGCCGATACGCCTTACGCTTCAGCAATTTGCAGCGATAACCGTATATACCTGGATATAACCTGCTGCAGGCCACCGGGTTAAGATCCATGTTTGTCGGAAGGAGGTGCCACGTCACAGCCTGTTGAGAAGCATTGCTTCTTAAAACGAAAGCACAAAACAGAAGAAGTTTAATGAAACGCAAGTTATTCATATGGGAGAGCCTTATTCCAGTACTGCACTGGCCTTAGTCGCCCGTTTGACCTGGTCAATGAGCGCTTGCTGGTCGGCCAGGTCAAAGCTGGACACTCGCGCCTCCGACTGCTCAAACGTGTGTTGGTGCCATTTCTATGTCTGTCAGTCGGGGGGGATGCTCTGAGCCGCCCCAGATAATGTGAAAGTGTTTAGAACAAATTACTAACGATTTAGGGTGTATGTGTGTTTAGGAAAACTTATTGCATCAAGACTCTTAACATCAATAACGATTCAACATAACATTTGTTTACTAGACATGCGTTCACAGGAATAACAAGACACACTTCAGTTATATGGACAATAACCAACACATGAAATGGCGTGCAGATAACACGTAAAATTGATGTTTCACACTTTTACACACATATACAAATAATTCGTCACAGAAAGCTAGGTATACATAGACACAATACATAATAAACGAGAACGCACAAATAAAGCGTGCATATGTACATTTTGCATACGTGCATGACATTCCTGCCTAGAGTTCTTCAATCATACCATATGCGAAATTGCGTTCCGAAACCAGAACATGCCCGCGGCTGATTCTGCGGAGGCCTGCAGATTGTCGCGCTATCTGGGAGCAGCGATACAAAACACTAAACGCCGCGGCGCCGTCTTCTGCGTCTTCTTCTGAGGCTCAAGCTGCTCAACGTCACACGCAGCGCTGGCGGCGTCGCGAGAATTTATAAGTTTTTTTTTGGTCAAGAGATGACTGAGCAATCAGCAGGCCCCCACGATTTCGGCCAATGGCGTGTCCGGAGTTTGATACATGGGGCCTATGGGGAGTTTCGCAACTCGTATGATTGAAGAACTCTGGTTTCTGCCGATACCAACCAAGACATGAGCCTACCGAAACCAGGCAGGCCGAGAGAGAGGCTTCACACGTCTGTCACAGACCAAAACAAAGGGGCAAGACCACTGCCGGAGAAATTCCTCCTCAGCAGGAACAAAGAAGAGCTCCTACAACAGAACAAATAGAAGCTCCAAGTACAGCCGCTCTAGGATCGGGATGAGAGCACGATAGCAACTGCCTGCTGCAACCGCCTCGCAGCGTACAGAAGCGCCCTACTATGGGACAGGGTGCACACACAGGGAAGCTTATTGCATGCTAGTAACAGTTCAAGTGAGTACAACTTCATCGGGCAATACAAAAATTCACCGACGATTACGATAGTGCCTGATGCCAATTCTGGGCGCAGCTTCGTGTTGGGGCAACGACAACTGTGTGGAAGTTTTGGCTATCCGCAGTCATAGCAATGTAACATTCGGCACATATTGCCACAGAAACTGGCAGCGCTCGAGTGCTACACACCACTCTGTGTATTGCAGACGTCGCGAACCAAACGAAACGCCGACAGCCCCGTTACGACAAACGAAGCCAGCCGCAGTGCACGTGACATCCGTGCATGCGCACGAGCTCCGACCATCGAGTGGCCAGCGTGCGTGACGGAGGAAGAAAGCGAGGCTAGAGGCCAGTGGCTCGTGATATCGACAGAATCCGCGTTCACTCTATTTCGTCCTCGCCCGCTCTATCGGTTACGCCGGCGCCTGCCAAAAACGAGGACGCTGCTCAACGCAGGAACGGGCGCCTAAGAGCTGCGCTCTAAAAATAATCCCTTTAAGGACACGTACAACTTAGAAGGCACAGGTACCACGAAACTCTTGGCCTCATACACTATCAGAGGTCACGGATCAGTGACAGAAAGAAAAAGAGATCGCTCATATCCACGAAGTGAATGATGATGAGTGGGTGAAGCACCGGGGACCATTCGGGTAACCGTGAATCCTCCGTACACTGCCCACTCGGGCATGCAAATGCGTAACAAACACGTGTCTACAGCATATAAAATGTTGTTTTATAGATGTCATAAGGCGTATATGGTATTGAGGTGCAGACTTCGTTTCCCCTCCATTAGGACCGCCTTGTGGTCGTTGGAATGAAGAGCCAGGGGTTCTTGAATGGGATGTTTTGCTCCAAATTCACGAGCCCTCAGCTTCGGATCCGCTTCACAAGCGTGTTGTCTGCGTTGCCGTTTTGCTGCAGCTCCCCGCGCCTTCACCTCGGGGTCCACTTGTTCTCTGCGTCGCCATGCTGCAGCAGCTTTGCGAGCCCTCGACTCCGCCTGCAGTTGAGCCGCCACTCTCGCCTTTTTATCCATGTCAGAAGCGACCGTTTTCATCCATGCATGAAGACAGAAAGAGAACGCGCGCCCGAAACGCGCGCTTATATAGCCCTTGCGCACCGCAGCGCCCCTAGCGGTCTCCACTCAAACCAGAGCACGCGCCGTGTGCGAGCGCTGCTGCCGTAGCGCCCCCAGCGGAGTGTAAACCAGAGCTCCGCTATAGGCGATGCGCAAAGCGCCGACCACGCCATCTGCCGCCATGGCTCGGAAGCGCTTGCGGGGCCCGGCGAACAGTGTTTCAGCGAGCGTCTACGCGAGTGCATGGATGGATGTATTTTTCAACGTGATTTAACGACTCTCTTGGGCTTCAGCGATGTCGAAAAATAACTGCTGCGTTGTCGGCTGCTCAAACACATACAAAAACTCGCCAGGAACGCACTTTTACAAGTTTCCGGTGCTATTTCATGAGCGAGAGCGACGGCGACGGTGGATTGCGGCTGTCCGACGCAAAAGGTAAGCAATCGCGCTTTGTTTAGACAGTGTTAGAACGATTACCGTGTTTTTATTTCTCCATTTATGTCACTACGTCTTCAGCGAACGCTTTCTACGTTTACATTTGGTCGCCTCGCCTGCATTGTATATGCTACAATGCACATGAGGTTGTTATCACTGATAAGACGCGATGCCTAGGCTCTCTTGAAAAACGAATGGCGCGAAGCGCTATGCCAGAGAATGTGGGGCAGGTGGCGGCTCCTTTACAAAAGCGCCGTGGAATCACACGTGTGCTGCACGAAATGGGCTGCATTCTACCTAATGATGGCACTGGAATGCGATCACCGGTGCAGAATGTTCGCTGTGCGCTCGCCTCAACTGTATGCATATTGGCTGTAAAACATGGCACCTGTTCGCACTGAAGGCTTTTGACAGGACATTCAACCGATTCAACCTCCCTTTGAATGCCTCGTACCATGACTTTATGCTAATAAAAAACACCCTTGATGTATCCCACTAATACTCATTCGCTTTACACAAGCTTTGTTATGAGTGGGGCCATAGGCGTGCTCACAGGGCGTGGGGGCTTTCCTATTTGCCTAAGAGGGGGGGGGGGCGCAAAATCTGCCCCTTGCATTAACTTAGTGGGGCCTGGGGGCGCTGAAATGATCCTTTGCCCCCCCTTTGATGGGGAACCCTGCGCACGCCTGAGTGGAGCCGATTATGGAACTTACGTGTTTTCTTTTCTGTATTCTTACTGGTGGTGCTAGCTACTGGTTGCTGTTTTCTTTAGCATGTAATTGGTGAGTATATGTTGGTGCTGCTTCATTGTAGTTATATCACACCTGAAAAAAATTTTGCATACCCAATGCGTGGGGTCGATCCTCAAAGTTTCGTGTGTTTTTTTTTTATATTTGCTAGTGGTGCTAGCTACTGGTTGCTTTTTTTTTGTGTGTGTGAAATTGCATGGACTTCAGTAAAGCACTTGGTTTTCAAGCAATATATATGACCACTTTTAGCATTTGCTTTCGAACTGTGAACATTGCAAATATGTATTCTTTTAATTAATTCCTTGCTTCTTCCACTTTTCTGTAACCTTATGAACATTTCAGAGAGGATGGGAGCCCCTGGGAACCCACAAAGAACTCCAGGATCTGCAGTCAGCATTTTATCAAGCTGCTGAGATATTTTTCACGAGTTTATCGTGCTGGTTTCAAAGTTTTACCAACTCTGACCCTTCTCGTGGCCGCACCCGTGAAATCCATGCGCCGGCGCGACAGCGCTCCCTCAAAATCTACTATATAAACACATGGCACGTAAACGAAGCTACTGTGTCGAGAAAAAACGTTGGTTCATGCGTCAACGCTTGCAGGCATTAGTGATCGGGACGTTGTAAAGAAAGCGGTGTACTTACGATGAGCTCCACTTCGTAAGGAAGCTTGAGGACGCTTGTCTGTGGCGAACACTTGGCGCGTATAGTGACATTGTCGTCCCACACAGCTGTGCCATCGGACACATGTCCACTATTATAAAGCGCGGCTCCTTTGCGCACACTATCGCCGCAAAAGTAATTATCAGGGACGCGCACAAGCGGCAAATCGCACGCGCGCACTTCCGTCATGCTTGCAGTGAAAGGAGGCGTCCGCTACGCGACCCGCATGCGGTTCCAACGGCCGCCGCTACGCGGCTTTCAGTGGCGCCCCAATAGGCGCTGCGCATCGCGGATACGCGGGGATACAAGGCTCGGCCCTAAGGTACTTCGCCCTTAAAACAGACTAGTTTGCACAGATACGCACATATCAGTTGGGAAGAATTTCCAGATTATTTAAGACATGCGGCTAACACGCGTGTCGCCGCCTCAGGCTGGCTCATATGATACATAACTCACGACTTTTCTCTCTGCCAGGCGCTTTTAATCCAGCAGCATAGAAAATTCCTTATTCCCCTTGCGCACCACGGAAAATCGTTTGAACAAGCTCCGACGTTTGATTTTTTACAGAAAGCAGGCACTTCTTAAACATCCTTAATTGAACTACGCTGCATAGATTCACTGGTTGAGAACCTTGTTCTCCACATAACTGTTCAGCGGAACAAGATTGCGCGTCCGAGTAACCTTAGCGCGGTAAATGTGCGTCGCAAAGAGCTTAATTCCTTTAATAAAGCAAATCTTCCCGTGCTTCGTTTCCTTGGGTTTCCGTGTGCCTGCTTGGTACGTCTGGCCAGTAGAGTAAAGGTTCAGCGTTACACAATTTCCGGAACCGGGCCCGCTCTCTAGGCGTCACACCGATGCTGCAGCAAGTGTGCTTGTATACCCCGGAGATAGTATCGGCACTTTAGCGAGAGCGTTTACGATCCACTCCGGTCAGACCTGCGTATGCTAGCGATATACAGATAAACGCGTTTATGGAACTGCAGTGCGCGTGCGCAGAACGATCGTGCGAGCAGCGGAACGTAGAACGCATCTATCGCTTCGCTTATGAAGTCAACTGAGCGAAGCGTGAAGGTGCGCTCACTCTGTTTTAACGCGATAGCGTTAAAGAGCTCGTATCGCAGAAATTCCGCCGTCGGCGTCGGCACCGTTGGTTGTGAGCGAAAAATCATCATCTTGTCCGTGACCGAAAAATCGAAAAAGCTGCAAATAAAATAAATAATAAAAATATTGGGTCCGAGTGAGCATCGAACCCAGGCCGTCTGCGTGGCAAGCAGGTGTTCTGCCACACAGCCACGCCTCTGCTTGGAGATCCACTAAAAGTAACTTTGATGCTTCCCAAAAATACGCGTCCTGTATACCGGTGTCACAGTACGAGAAGCAATATCGCAGTAATATTGCGTGGTACAAGCGTACATTGCCATCGAGCGTCACACCACGTCAATATCATAACGACTTGGTGGTTTAAAGACAGCCACCCATTACAAAAAGCACACACATTACTGCGCGTATTCCCTTAAGACCCCGTAGTGGGTGCATCGCAGCTTCGAAAAAGGTTCTCACGCATAATTGCTCCTGGTTTAAAGCATGCTACCCATTACATAAGGCAGACACCTTATTGCGCGCATTCTGGTAAACACTCGTAGTGTTCGAAGTGCGCACTAGGGGCAGGATATTGCAATCGCGTTCAACTCTTAAAGGCGAAGCTTAAGCGTCCCCCAATTTTGCCGCTGTTTTGCAGCGAAGTTGACCGCGTCTCGGCAAGACGCGCTCGTCAAAAACGCGAAATCTATGCAATTTCAGCCAATGACACTTAGACTCTTACAGACACGTTCGTACCCAAATTTAGCTTTGTTTCACAAAATTTATCCGGATACTTACACTAGCAGCTCGTTCCCCATTGCGGGAAGATACCTCATTTAGAGTACACGGTCTGGCGATGCCCTTCGTTACTGGGCAGCGATCAAGCCATCCAAGCCGAGTGGCTCTCCGCCATCAGAAGCCCCAACAACGGGGATCAGATATGGACCGTCCAGAGATCCCACGATGCGGCGGTCAGGCTTAGCCTGCCCGTCCCAACGTGGGAGGAGCCCACTGCGCGATACTCGCATGCATCTCTCAGTACAGTTTAATAAAGTTTGACCAATCAACCAACCGGCACTCTGTCGGGACGCTACATCTGCACGGGGCTGCGCGTAAGCGACGCTCATCTAAAAGCATCTAGTATGATACGTGCATTTATTACGGAGTTGCACAAGCTGACGCATGTACTGGTTCACTTTCGTCGCCGAACGGAAACTGGTACAGGTGTTCGTGGCGCACATGCTGCCTGCCGACAGATGTGCCGGTGTGCGACCGTTCATTGCAAAACTTAACAATAAAGAAATGAACTCTACTTACCGTCACTGCAACAAATCTACGCCGTCATGGGAGCCATTCAATTGAAATGACGCATAGTTTTCTTTAAGCGTACTCATGCATCTACAGGCATCGTCCATGATATAAGAGCACTTCTTTAGCTCCTCCGCTGTAAACGATAACCTAGTCGGAAAACGAACGTTCGTTGTTTCTATCTAAAATGTTCCCTTTGGCCGAACGCTGCCGTCAAGACTTCACGCGTAAAACGCCAGGATTCAAGTTTTCAGTCTGAAATTAGCGGAACTCGTTGTTGGGCTAGTTGGTGCATTGCATCAAGGAATTAAACCAGCCGAAAACAGACGAACACAGGAAACGGTGAAGGAGAGAGGAAAGCCGCTTTCCTGTCTCCTTCACCGTTTCCTGTGTTCGTCTGTTTTCGGCTGGTTTAATTCCTTGCTGAAATTAGCGACACGCGCCATATATCTGTGCGGCTACATCAGCTGACATGAACACGTAAAATCACCTCACGTCACGAAAATGAGCGAACGTAATTCGCTGGCGCATAAGGAGTAATCACATCTTCGTTTCACAGCGGTACGTATAAAACTCCGGGCATGAATTGAGGCTGAGTATGAAGTGCTTAGTTGTACCCCAATCGACTTGCCTGCGTCTTGTTTTTTGTGTTATGTGGTTCAGTGAGAGTAACAAAATTCGCGTACGCCAAATTGTTAGGGTTACCATTGGACGGAGTTGAAAAGGAGCCAGATTCAATCTAAAAGTAGCCAGAGGTAGCCATGCCATTCAATGTTAACGCCAAATTTGTAGCCAAACAGCCATTTTATTAATAAAGTTTATACTAGGGAACAATAATTATGGTTTTCAATAAGCAAAAACATTAAGATGTCGCCTTTTTTTATTTTTTGGCCTTCAAGCCATAGGTAAGTTCCGCATTAATAAGTTATTAGCGATTCGGTGCGCCTGTACATAGCTAATCTAGAATAGATCTTTTGCTAGAGTAATTTTGGCACGTTCTAGCGAAGAACTCGGTCGGAACTTTAAACATCGATCGAAGCAGTTTTTTTCTTAAAGCCGCCGACCGAAGCAGATTAGCAGAGTTACCATAATACTAGTGAAGCTTCAAGTACTGAAATCTGGTTGAAGAGAAAGAGCGCGCTTTCATTTTGGGGCGGATCTTTGTTTTTGCCAAGTTCATGGGAGAACACGCGCTGCGCATCATAATTTATAAACTGGCAAGTCGCATAGGCATAGGTGGAGCAGCGCGCCAGCAGCGTGCTAGCCACGCATTTGGATGCGTGCACGCAACTTGGTCACTCCGTCGATGCAGTCGCTCCAAGCGTAGGGGTGGCTTCGATGCCCATCAGCCCGCTGGAGGACATGCGCTCGCGTAGGTCAATGCGACAGAAAAGCTTGGAAACCATGGGTGGTCTTGCCTTGCTTGTTATCTGATGTGTAAATAATACGAAAAATACTCGTAAGTGCGACAATGCAGGCGCGTGCAATATCCACACAATAGCCATGGAGCCAATCTTACATCTTCATCGCCAGATGGGTTCGAAAAGGAGCCGATTTGATACAAAATAGCCACCAACGGCAACCCTGCTTGAAACTTGTCAAATATTCTTTCAATGTGTGGAGTGTGTGTGTGTGTGTTTTTTTACCTTAGAAAAACCACTATTTAGACATCGCGTATGATAGCATAATTTTAATCCTTGATTTTGGCTACGCCGAGCGGCGGCGATTACTTACACGCAAATTGCGATACATAATCTGCAATCGTGGAGTGGCTTTGATAAAGTAACATGAGTCCTTATTTTGTTTCAAATGTCGATGACTATGCACATATAGTGAATGTTTACATTTTGTTGTTGTTTTTGTTTGCACAAGGTGTATGTACTGCCACTGCGTGACACTGAACTGTAACAGGCTAGGAAGCCTAGTCAAGTTCTGATGAGCTTTTTCTTCCCATACCCTCTGCTCTTTGATGTGGTGAATAAATGAAATGAAACATTCAAGAAATGAACTGGAATACACTAATTAGTAAGGTTAAAAACCGGGCTGGCTGGTCTGGTTGGTACAGCGCAAAAAAAAAAAAACGACAGACGAAAATAAGAAGCTCCTGTTGTTACCAAAGAGGGTAAGAAAGTTACCGGAGATGGTAACGTATGGCATAGCCTTGTACAATACAGCTTAGCAAGAGAATGGGAAAGGGAAGTGAAGACGAGGAGGAGGAAAAAGGAGGAGTGGAAGGTCACCAGATCCGCCGTTTCCTCAGTATTCACAGCACTACTGCGCACCTGCTCCAATTTTTGTTTTCACATTGTTACGTGTGTACTAATTGTATTTACGTAATTTGATCGCATGGGGGTTATTAAGTAATTTATTTATTTACTTATTTATTTACCTCAGCGGACTGCGCATAAAGCCGGTCAGATTCTCGCGGGCTATATGTGGGAGCTTCGGGGCTTTGTGGCGATCGACGTGCGTGGAGGCGCGGTAATTAGTTCGCTCCCTTGTAAGGTCATTTCCCTTGTGCTGCCTCAAATAAACACTCGCCGCTGAAGCGGGCTCTTGTGCGGAATCCCATATAGCGTGCGGACGACTTTTCGCCCTGATCCGTAACGTGACCGGCTGTCATCACCGGACGCCCATTTCGCCGAGGCCGCTTTCGGCGCTCGAACCGCTGCACGTATGTTCTGGCAGCGCACGATCGACGACAGATTTGTGTGTAGGTCTTGGGCTGTCTGACACACGTTTTATTTCTTTATCTCCGGTCACCCCGCTTTTGGCCCACTAAACGACTCAGCTTTGCTGAGCGGTCTTAGTCGATGTCGTGAGCGGCAGGGATAAGCACTTCCCCCGCGTCTCGAGTTCGAATGTCGTGACATTCTCTGTCGCGTGAAAACGAAGTCTCCTACGAAAAGGCACTTCGGTCGTGCCCTCCTAGAGTGGTAATCACAGCTGTTGCGCAGTAGCCTGTAGGAGTAGAGGAGTATCTGGACGGCGAACTGTGTTGTATTGATCTCCAATACCTAATTGTTTACTGAACGTTCTTTGGGTCTCTTGGCTGATGTCGTGAGCAACGTATATGCTCTGGTCGTCACAACGCGAATCCTGTGATGGTTGCATCGCGTGAATAGGTACGCTTCGACAACAACAACTACGAAAAATTCTGCCTCGCGCTTATAGGAGGTGAACACAGTTTCACATATATAGTAGCCATGTCTAGGCAGTCCTGAATGCAGGACTGACATATGCCGATCCATAAAAAAAAGATGGCTGATCCTTCCTTCATAAGAATCGGTATAACACGAAAGTGAAACGTGTCTTCACAGAAGTAGTTTATTGTTTATAGCACATTGGTATATGAGAGCTCGTACAATGTCTACTGTTTGGCAGATATTGCATCGCTTGATGTGGACGCATCGCACTCACGTTGAAGCATATAGTGGCACATCTCCGTACCGACGACAAAGGCCCATGATCACAATTTAACCCTTGCGGTAGCTGAAGTTCTTAACATGCACACGGACACCGCATATGGGTGAATCCCGCGCAAAGATGGCAACAAGCACATAATAAACACTAACACTGATACTCGATATTCACTCCTTCAAAGCGTCGTGAAATACGAAGAGAAACGCTACGCGCTTCGTGTCTTCCCTCTAGCCCGGCCATTAATTCTCAGAGGGCGAGCGGAGAACGCGGGGCGACAGAGCGTCGGAGAGCTATTTGTCGATACGGATGGATGCTATGAGCGAGGCTTGCGCCAAAGCCGCCACCTCACGGTGTGTTAAAGCGTTGACTAAATTAAACTTGCATTGGAAACGCGCCGAATGGGACGGTCGTTGCAACGGCGCGTTTTTTTTTTTTGTTTTTTTTCGAGCCTGGTGGCACAGATGTCACCGCCCCCTTATAAAGGGGAAGCTCATAGCATCCAGGAAAGTGTGAAAGATAAAAGGCGCGTTCATGTCGCCTCCATAATGCCTTTGGCGGTAGCTCAGTGGGCTAAACGCCCGCCAGCCATCTTCGCGAACCGAGAGGTCATGGGTTAGATTTCCGTGAACTGAACTTTTTCCCGATGTTTTTTTTTTCCTTCGCTATCTGATAGTGTTCATTTTGCTGACGCACTTCCGTGACGGAAATACGTCATGAAAGTTTTGGTCGACCCCGGCATAAAACACTTTCGTGTAAAAAAAAAATCAGCAGCCCTTCCTCTGTCCGCAAATTGGGGCCAAACGAAGCTTTGCATCTGCGTGCTTGACGTACTACTTCTCTTTCTTTCTTCCTTTCTTTCTTTCCTTCTTTCTTTCTTTCTTTCTCTCTTTCTTTGGCATTGCGCAATGCTCCCCTCCCATTTGCTTCCTTCCTGGATGCCGGGAACTGCACCTTCATTACACTGTACCTTCGTGCATGTGCTTAGCAGCGCAACATTTCTGTTCCTACGGGCAACGACTACGGTCACGTGATCATATCCAGGCAACAATGAAATGTGGCTACTGCAAATGACGAGCCATGTCGATAAAAAATCGGATTGCCATATGAGAAACGGCTGATCGCCGAGAAGCCCACTATCGAGAGAGCATAAGTTATTGAAAAACGGCGCATGCAAATGCGCATTTGACTGGCACACCTTCCAGAGCCGCATTTCTGTGCGCTCGCGGACGCCGGTATTTTTTCGCGTACAACGCCACCACCGAAATATGCGAGTTGTAAAAGCTGCACTTAAAAGATGCGTCGTAGTTGACTATGTTACTAGCAACGCTAACCGCATGCTGGGTTACGTTTCCCGGATCACCTTGATCAGCTAAACTGCTGCTGTTTGAAACGCTATCTCGGCTTAAATTATAATGACGCATGATTTACCTTTTGAATCACTGACCCTCAAAACACTGTCCTTTCAGAGCCTATCGAATCCACTCAAAATCACGCATCTCGTTTCATTCTGTCAAGCTACTCGTCATGCCAGCGTATCGCAATTGAAAGCAACACGTGCGTTATGCAAACTCTCCTGGCGCCACCGACACGCGCCACCGCTGGACATGACGTCAACGCTAACGCCTTAAAACTAACACGCCAAGGATGACCAGGCGCCTTTGACAAAGATAGGTATTCCTATGGAAACGTCGGCCAGCCTGTTTGAGGCACTTTCTCTTGTGCCTTGGTTCAACCTATCCCACTCCGTGTTTCCATCTGTCGGCTCCCATCTTGAGTTTCGTCTTTCTCTGTAACACGAAAAACGTCGCTGTAACCTGATTCCAAGAGACGCTGTTCCGCTCCTGTTTGTTTGTAATCGCATTCAGACTGTAATGACAAAGTTGGGGGGTCGTCTTCTAGCATTAATAACTACAGTTAATATTTCATTTCTTATAGACCGCGCAATAAATGAAAACGCTTGTTCGCTTCTCTTGTTGCCACCATTCACGACAACAGATTCAAGATTTCACAGGCATTCATGCTGTTATTCGCGTACATGCTTATTTTGCTTGCCAAAGCCGCGTTTGTAATTTTACTGTACATATATTTGTTATCTAACATTGCTTCCCGTAATGACTTAAGGCCATGGATGTATGCAAAAATGAATAAATAAAAAGAACCGTCCAATGAAGTGTCACGGGGAGCATATTTAGTGTTTTACTAACAAGGAACGTGAAAAGGCCACGTGGATCATGAATGCTTTAATGCGCGCCTTGTTAATAACTGAGTATCTAAATCACATATGCGTAATTGCGTAAGAAAGGAAGACGAGTCAACGAATTGTAGCAACGTACTTTCCAGAATTTTTACAGCATATATTGGAATTCACTATTTAGACACAGTTAGGAATGACTTTTTGACGGACTCATCGGTGCGTAGTAACAGTAATATTCAGCTCAAGAATGGACACCGCACGGAGGAATACCCATTCCGATGTGAACGTTCAGTTTTTAAAAAATCCCACTTTGATGCCACTTTTGTGACCATGATTCTCAATATCTGTGCCAAATATAATAGCGCTTCTGCTGTCCGTCGCATTTTGCTGCGTTTTGTTAAAATAAGTAGATCGCATTTTTACCAAAATTATCAAAGCGCATAATTGAAAACCGCCACCATGCTGAGAATTCTCGCACAAGCATACACTTTGCAAGCACACCACTTACAGTTTAATCATTTTAAAAATTCGTCGGAAAGTGCATAATAGAAACGTAAGCAGGCTTAACTCACGAATACTTACCTTGCAACTAATGCCCATCCCTTTGAAGAAAACGATTTTATAGGTTAGGGTGGTTCAGATTAAGGCACAGTCTTGCTATCCCTCTTTGCCATAGATATAATGAAATGCGTGTGTGCGTGCGAGTGTGTGTGTGTGTGTGTGTGTGTGCGCGCGCGTGTGTGTGTGTGTGTGTGCGTGTGTGTGCGCGCGTGTGTTTGTGTGTGTGTGTGCGTGCGCGCGCGCGTGTGTGTGTGTGTTTGTGTGTGTGCGTGCGTGCGTGCGTCCGTGCGTGCGCGCATGGGAGCGGGGATGCGCGCGCATTATTATTCCTTCTTGCAGGGCTGACCAACGGCGAGACGGGGTGCCTTGTGCCGCGCGCCTCGCTTTCTTCACGTCCTCATGCCCAACTTTTACCATCTGTTTTCAAATGTGTAAATGTTTTGCCTTCAGCTCTGAAAAAGAAAGCCTGCATAGAGAGCCCACGTCCCACGTTATTCTTGGCCGCCGACCAGTTAGCCGAAGCCATGGAGACTAGTTTTAGGCAGCGACGCCGTTCAAACGCACCGCGAGGAGCTGGGAATTTATGCAAGGCGCGCACGCGTGCTCTTGATTGTTTGTGTTCGCCGCTCTTCCATTTTCGAACTGGCTGTGTTTATTGAAGCTGCGCTTTCTACTCAACTATGGTAGTTAGCCGCCTTGGGAGTCGAAATAAAGCTCGTAGAGTGCATCCCCCATTGAAACAACAACCTAGCTCGTGAAAACGAACTGCCTGGTTAAAGCTCCGAGTTCAATGGCAATATTGTTATACCACGCCTCTAACTCATCGAAATAAAGTATATTATGCATTGCGCGCAAAACTCTCAGAGTTCTGGGTGAACGATTCCCTGAGGCCTCAGGATAGCATATCTGGTATTATAATCTCTGAAGTTACCAGCAGCGTCCCTAGTTTTTCTCAAGCTTTTCTACTGGCAAGTTTTCGCATTCACCTATGTGTCGCTTAGCTGTGTTTTGTGGCTTTCGCTTCATTCCGAAGAATTCAGGAATGTTAATGTTGAGTACGAGAGGTTTTTGTTATTAATCGGAGTCGTTGAATACTCAGAATACAGTGGATACTCCCTTGAAGATTGGAAGTAAACTGCTTGAATCAGGCAAAGAGATGTGTTTACTTCGCGCATGGTATGGACAACGCACCCAAAGGAAGCCGTAACTTTCCTGGAATAACGAAACAGCTACCCACAAGCTTGGCCGCCATGTCTGTCGGACTAAATGCTATAGAGTGCGAAAATAAAAAGTGCAGAACATTCAACTTGTAAGCAGTATTTAATTCACCAATACACTGTCCAATTATTATGGCACTACATTTATATATACCATCTTCACGTAAACATTCCGGGGCTACATACCTCTAAACATCATGCGTCCCACAGCCCTTAAAGTAACAAGGGGGCCCAACCTAGAAATGGTGCAATGTTAAAGCGTTGATATCAACCGAGGTCCCACGAAGGGTTTGATTTCTGGAGACTGGACTCATCTATAGCTACTATATCATAAAGTTGGCGCAAAAAGAAAGGAGGACGTGTATTTCAATCGTCGAAACAGGTAACTGCATTCCCTCCCCACATCCCACCGCATGTTTTGAAAGAACAGTGATGCCTGGTGAACAACGGTGGCTTACCGTGTTAAGTTCCGTACTAACAGAACCTGGCCCACCGCATTACTCGTATAATATAAGCAGTGGGTAGTACTGGTTAATCCCGGCTTGTGTCACCTTCTATCACCTTTCGTGCAGCAAAAATATGTCATGTGATTGTCACAGTCCTTCATGCGCACATTGAAGGACTGTACCACCACACGTCCCCGCCCAAGAGTCGGAAAACTCAGTGCCCGATTTTTATTCTTACAGTGAGGCTGTGTTTGGCTTTCTTCTGGCGAACTACATCCGTACACAAAAGACGCGTAGAAAAGCAATTTTCGGTGCATTCGCGCTTCTCCCCCTCACCTCCTCTCCCCTTGCGCGTTCGTGACTGCTGCCCGTCTTCCCCTCGCCGCCGCCGATGCCTCCTTCGCAAGTGTCGCGATACTCGGCGGCGGCACTTACCACCAATCGCTGTGCCCCTTTTGTCTCTGAAAAGCTGGTTTACAAAAAAAAAGGGCGTGTTACATATGCACGCCATATTCCATCTCCTTCTCTAGTGCTGCCATCTATGCGCCGCTTTCAACTAAAAGACAGCAACTAGCGCCTCCTATGTTACGCGTATGTAACCTTGATCTGGAGAATAAACAGTTCCACTTGTGCTCTCAACTGGGCTGGTCCCGTATTCATCGCGGCCCAAGAACAACGCAACATAACAACGTAGAGATCACGCTATCGCTGTTATTAGTAGTTGTCCTTTGGACTTAATACCGGACGGACGCGTGTCATTCGCTCGGAGGAAGAACAGCGGGGATTGAAGGAGCGCGAACGCGCACAAAAGTGCGAATGGGCGCGAAAACGTCGCGAAGCCGCTGCCGCAGAACGTGCAGACGCAGCCGCTGGCTTCTATCTTCACGTAGAGGAATGGCTATGAATTTTGTGTCTGAAGGAACGTGTCTTTTCAAGTGCGATGCTTCTTTCATGCAACGAAGAGTAGTTTAAACTAGCGCTCTAACTTGTAGAAGCGCCTTATGAAAAACAGGGCTTCTAGCCTGGCATATTAAAGATGGCTTGCACTGACGTCACTGGAACATCCACGTTGGAGCACCAACATGGTGGGACGTGAATTTTGTAATGTCACATTAGTGTTATCAGTACATGACATGCTCCTTCTTTCGCTGTTCATGAACAGGCACCCAATAACGTTCCAGCGGCGTCGTTCCAGCGACATCATCGTTCCGCCATGTTGGAACCATGTTGTGCGACCATGACGTCACGTGAAAGCTATAAATACATCGTTTGTTCGAACATTGTAGATCACAGAGTGCTTTCTGTGTTTCCACTATGATATCTCTTCATCTTTTGGCGCATGCGTGCTTGTGTCGTCACACTTGTGTGACTTCTTAAATTCCGAGGCTGACTCAGAATGTGTTTTTCTTTTGCAGGTGAGTTGACTTCGAACTATTTTACTCGACCTTCCTTTTGCGGGCGCACCACGTCGTGTTCATGTCCTTGCTGGAACAGCAGATTGACCTGAATTGTGGTAAGCGTATTGTAGTCACAACGAGCTGCTCACAGAAAAGCGTTAATATATACCGCAAAGTAACTACGGTTGATATGTCTTGATAACTTTGAGTAATTTTTAACAGCGAAATTTAAAATTAAGTTAATACTTCCCATCATAAATTCAATATTAATACCTCCATCATGACAACGACGTGACGCCGCTGCCGAAGAATGTGCAGCCGCAGTCGCTGGTCTCCTTCTTCACAGTAATGGAAAGGCCGTGTACTTTGTTCTTTTTAACATTTATTTTAATTTTTCGTGCCTCTGTCCTCTTTTTCTCTTCCCACTTTCGTTGCCCACGCAGAGTATCATGCGAGCGATTTCTATACGCCGGCTAAATTCTCTGCCTTTCAAT
The DNA here is from genome assembly GCF_013339695.2 of Rhipicephalus sanguineus. Lineage (NCBI taxonomy): Eukaryota > Metazoa > Arthropoda > Arachnida > Ixodida > Ixodidae > Rhipicephalus > Rhipicephalus sanguineus. Next base: position 87,085,443 of record NC_051185.1, on the reverse strand, counting down.
ATCTCTCTTTCGGTTGAAGTACTTCCGAAGGTTGCGTCCAAACTGCGCCAACGTGCCACGTTCCGCCAACTGCGCCTTGGAAGTTCTGGACGGGTGAAAGTGCAAGGAGGCCACACCTGCGAGAGGGAAGAGGGTCGAAAGCACGTCACGTCAGCGGAGGCCATAGCAGCGCAACGTAGACGTGCTAGAGCGAACAGCAACTTCGCCTGCACACGGCAACGTGTGCAGAGACGCGTTCTACAACGCATTCCGCCGGCGGCGCTAGCTGTCTTGCATGCGTTCTTGCGCCAATCGTTCACTCGGTTACGCATTAGGACGACGCGAAACTCTCCAACTGGCGCTTAAAAGCAACCGGCTACAGAAAATTATGCGGCTATACATTCCTAACATGGCGTGGGTGTCTAGAAAAATGTTCCTTCCAAAAGAAGACGCTACAAATGAAAATTCGGAGGCGGCCTTAATCCTTGACATAGATTTTTGGTAGAGGCCCTCACATGTCGGCGTTCGTGAGCCCTGGTGTTACTTTACTTGGGTTAACTCAAGGAGGTTTAAGAAAATTATTTTTAAAGCTCCTTGTGTTCCATCCCGCTGACGATTCAGATCTCGGAGGCCGGGTAGAAAGGAGCGTATGGTTGAGATCTGCTTCCTCCAGATTCCACAACGATCCCAGCTTCCTACAAGGAAACCGTTTGCTCTTTTAATGAACTCATCCAATCACTTTTAGGGGCGAAGCTCCTTAAGGCGGCACCCGTTCGTCCCTCGTAGTCGTCGTGATCGTAGTAGTGAGTAACAAGTCTTACGCTTTGACCTCCAAGGTGGTGCCGGTGGGAGATTTCTCCTGTGCGTTGTTGAACAATAAAAAATTCGCAGCGTGCGCGTTAACTAAAAGCCGAATTCTTCTGTCTCTCATTCCCCATTAGCAGCCATTGGCATGTTCCAGTAGGAAACGTTAGTAGAAGTGTAAGTGTTAGCTAAAAGCCGACTTCTTCTGTCTCTCACTGCCATCAGCAGCCATTGTTTACCTCCAAGGTAGTGCCTGGTGAGATTTCTCCTGTGCGTGATTAAACAATAAAAATTTTGTTCAAAACGCCGTTGATTGATGAAATAAACCAACGAAAGACGCCAGATGTTTTGTAAGAGCAGAACGAAAGAACGCCAGATGTTTTTCTTAAAGTGTAGTAGTAGTAGTTGTATTTAGCCACCTCGCCCGATCGTCAACGGGCGAGGTGGACCGGCAACGGCGCGAGGACCCTGCCGTACGAGAGTTAAATCACACTAAAAGACATACTTTGCGGGCGATACACTCTAGTGAGCTTTCAACTTTTCGTCTTAATGTACATGATAAAGAAATTATTTCTACGAAAAACGCAAGGCACACCTTGAGCAATATGTTTGGTTTTGGGACGCTAAATGGAACCATGAGGCGATGCGAAGCCGGAGCACTTGCACGATCGCGTTCCGTTGGCTTTCGTTGGGCATGATACCGACCTCGCGTCGTGGAACGCGCGTCCTGTCTTCCCTCTAGCCTTGCCTTTAATTCGCACAGGGCGAGCGGGGAATGCGGTCGCTCTTGGCGCTCTTTCGCTCGGGAGCGGACTTCTTCCTTGCATTTCACCGATCACAAGTGATAATGAAGGGACCACGTAAACCAACAGTACAATAAAAGTTTGATGTTTAATATACACACGATGTTTCACACTCTTTATATTATGTACTGGGCGCATTTCACGGAAGAGTTTCACGGTTTACAGATGATTCCCTCCGTAGCTTCGCCCCACTCATCATCATTCACCCCGTGGATATGCTGTGATTTTTTTTCTTAATTATCCTGACTTAATTGGCTTTTATTCTAAGTAAACGTATCTCCCGATATGATACCTATCCACTGTAACTCCTACCTAGAACGAGAATCATGAATGTCGTAACAGTTTTATTGTTTACAAGACATTTTCGGAAAACGGGATGTAAGCTCGACCGGGACTGCTTGGAATAGAATCAAGGCTGTCACTGGCGCTCGCGTAAAAAAAAAAAAGAACAAGAAACAAAGAATAAACGTAAGTTCCGCCCGCACCTGTCATTGATCGCATTCACTTACTTGTGTTTAGAAAAATTCATTATAAGAGACGGTTAACATCAATAACAAGGGACAGGATCACGATTACTTTCGCGTTCGTGTAAAGCGGGCATCCCAGTGCTATGTTAGCGCCGAAGCGTCAGCAGCTGTCACAAGTTGCGAAAATCTTTGTAGCTGACTCGCGAGCCTCACATAAGCAGGTGAAGGTTGATGTCCCACAACTTCCGATGAAAAGTCACCTCTACCACAGAAATATAAGTCGGGATTGTACAGTTGGCTGATCGCCGAGAATAGAGGGGCCGAATTCATCAAGATTTTTTCGTTCGTTTGTGTTTTGTGCCATTGGTCATAAAAGCATCGCTTAACCAGATTTAAGCTTCACTGAAGTTCGCACTCACGAAAAATGTTATCTGATGATGTATTTTGCGACTATATTCCCAGGTTAAGAAGACGAAAGCCTTGTATGTCTGTGGACGTTAGTAGTAAAGCGTTTGTTGTTCAGCTTCTTTGCTACGACTTTTGCAGCGAAAGCTGTTATGAGATCACGACAGCCGTTTTTGGCGTCGTAGTTCGCCGCCGCCGGTGTCCGTAAGCGCTATCGCGCAATAAATATCCAGGATATAATGGACTTGAACACGGGCCCTCCGCGTGGCGTCCATGCATTTTACCACAGAGCCACGCCGGTGGTTAAAACTCCTTTGCAGACTCTATACAGGCTTCACATAGGGGAAGGAATCGCGTTAACATGTGTAGCGTGGTAGGAGAGTAAAATAACAACCAGGCGTCGCACAATGCGAATTGCGTAACGAGTGGGCCGTTGAATGCTTCCAACGTACCACAAAATGTTCAGCCATAATTCTTCATCGTCATCAGCCACAGCATCAGCAAAGTGCACATAATGTCTTACAGCTGTGTAGCAGGTACTTTGCTTCTCAGAATAACGAATGATGACGTAGTGGGTGCTTCCTACTTCACAAAAATTATGATGATTCATGGCGAAGTGGGTGCCATGCCAGTGTACATGTATTAGTTGCCCCGAGAGAGTCCTACAATGGGCTCTAGAAAGTCCCGCTCTTCCAGCTTTCGCTGTGACTGCACTGCGCGTTCCGCGCAGGCTTGGCGTCCTTTTTTGCAGCTAAACGCAATCCTCGCCTCTGTAGACCTCGTAACCATCCGCGTCGCACCAGAGCATGGACTTTCGGAACAGCATGGCAGAGGAGGAACACATTGGTTCATATACACAAGACGTCTACAGTGCGAAAAAATTTAAGAAAAGACGAGTTGAGGGGACACAGGCAAGCGCTGACCTGTGCTTGTTTGTCAGCGCTTGTCTATGTGCCCTCGCTTCGTTCACCTTTACATTTTCTTGCGCTGTTAATATCTGGCACAATGGAGTGTCAACTTGCCCAGACCTTCACGCAGAGGTGGTCTGTTTAATAATAATAAAAAACTCGTTCTGTAGCCATTACACGCGTAATCACTGCTTAAATGCGTACAAGCTAATTCTCTTATCGTAGGAGTGAACGTGCTACGCTTCTGACACCGGACTGGTTTCTTGTTAGTGTCTTAAAAAATATATCAGTTCTGCGGTTTTACGCGCATAAACCGAGGTACTCTCATGTAGCGCGCGATAGCGGGATATTCCGGGTCAATTTAGAGCACAATGGGTGCTTTCGCGTGTGCCTACATCTTAGCAAACGCGGTTATCAACGCGATAGCGTTAAAGAGCTCGTTTCGCAGAAATTCCGGTGTCGGTGGGGTCGGAGGCGGCATCTTTGGTTGGGAGCGAAAAATCAGTGCTGTCCGTGAGTGAAAATTAGCGGTAAATGCAAATAAAGAAATAATAAAAAATCTTCGGTTCGAGTGGCAGCATAGATTCGAGCCTGTGACTCTCCTCTCCGTGGCGCGATAGCCACTCGGTCACCATGCATACATCCTCTAGCTTACTAACGGCGAGCAATTGCCTCAGAAATAAAATATGGGCGAATGCATTACATTGTTTCCACTCGTTGCTTTCAAGTTATGTGGATGAATGTGCTTAAGGGTAAACGGAAGAGGTATCCGTAATGACGAAACGCTCTTACGGTCAAACCGCAGGCAAGATGAAATTTCCTGCCAATCCTGATGCTCGACATAATTAATAGCGGAGGCGAATCGCCAAACGTAACGAGCGTATGCCAAGAAAAACCATATGGCTTGTGCGTTGAGCCGAAGCAGCAGAACGATGTATGTGTAGTGAGAGGCCCAATATATGTAAGCCGACCCAAGAGCAGCTGAAAGGGATAGATCACCGAGAAGTTTGGGGTACCTCCAAACCGAATTGGAAATGCGAAAAAGCAGAAAACGTGTAAACATCAAGTAAAACCGACGGTAGGCAATGGCTGCGAGCGCGCTAGCGGGGAAAAGATTTCGAGGACACCAAAGGTAAGGAAACACGAGTTTGGGACGGAAACGGGGATATGTTTTCGGTGTCCGAAAGGGGTATAGGATATGTGATCGTGGTTTGCCTCGCAGGAAATCTCCTTCGCTTCCCAGTCAGACCCACATGAACAAGTTTCTCGGAGTATTGTTTATCTTTTCTTCCTTTCTCTTATTCCGTTATGTGATCCGGTGTCTTAGGCTTCAGCTGCGGGGGCGCCTGCCGAGCACTCTAATCTTCGCAACCGTTTCCCTGCTCCTGAATCATTTGTTGACTCGGGGTCGTGTGACAGAGATAAAGAATATAAAAAGAACACATAACGTGCATATTTCTCTTTGCTTTTCAGCGGTAATAACAAGAAAAATCGCATCCTTTGAACATTCTTTTTTTTTAATTTGAGTAAGGGCTTAACGTATCCGTTAAGAATATAACCCGCAAGAAAGATGAGCAAGAAAACTATAGCCTTCAAGAAGTGAATTTCCGCTGAAAAATTTTGGACCATGATGTGTGTTACCTGGATGATGCATTATCTAGCTTGTCTTAGATAGGTGGACAAGAAAATAATGAAGAAGAAAAATATATTTCCAAATTGTAGCTTGTCAAACCTCGCCTCTAAACGGAAAAGCTCGTATTCACAAAAAAAAAGAACGTCGTATATGCCAGAATAGTTCCTAAAAAAAATTTGAGCCAATCTTAATGCCGGATGTTCAGCGAAGACAGATTGCCATTGAAAGAGCATGCACTTTCGATCGAAAAAGTTTTTTGAAATGGGCACCAGTTGTTGAGCGCTTCATGACGACCTACATGTTTGCATGGGCTATTTCTTACATCCTTATTTTAGTCGAGACAATTTTACTGAAAATCTGATAAAGCACAATGCACAACTCGACCTGCTCGTATGCTTTACCTGAAGAGCCGGTTGCTGCTTACCTGACAATACAGGATGCGTTTGGATGGAAGATGTCTTCATAAGTAAAATGAATATACCATTTCACGGCTGTTCAAAAGTCACACAGCCGCATCTTCTACCTCTTCTCCTTTTCCTTTTTAGTCACCCTCCTACGGTGGCCTAGTGGTTATAGTGCCCGACTGCTGATCCGAAGGTCGCGGGATCGAATCCCGGCCGCGGCGGCCGCATTTTCGATGGAGGCGAAAATGCTTGGGGCCCGTGTGCTTAGACTTAGATGGACGTTAAAGAACCCCCAGGTTGGTCGAAAATTCCGGAGCCCTGCTGCTACGGCGTCCTTCACTAATCATACCGTAGTTTTGGGACGTAGAATCAGAACAATTATCGACGTTACACTAAGCAATTTGCTTCAGTGTAAACGTAATGAACTATTTAGCTTATTAGCTTTATCCTTCATATCCTTGTTTGAGGATAGACTCGGGCCCCTGCACCGAAGTCTTGTCCTTTTCGCATTCGCTCTCTGCTGTCGTTGTCTGTTTGCCATGCTTAGTCAAGGAGTGTCGCCATTGCAACCACTTCCTACACTGAGCTCTCCGTTTAGCACTCTTGTGCACCTTATCTGGAATGAATGGTGTAAAAGTTATGCCAGCTTAGCATAACGCAAGGAGTTTCTTGGTTGGCCTAGTTTCACTGGTAACTACGTCAAGCGGATTGTCGCTCTCATTCCCACCCTTTCCATCACTATTTTAGATGTGAAGCATCTTATAGCGGAGTTCAATCCGGTGGCGGTGGTGGTGGTGGTGCGCGGCGTGAGCACCCTTACTGCGCATGCGCAGCCCCTCTCCACACACCTCTCTCCTCTCCCCTCCCCCTCCACACACCTCCTCTCCCCTCCTCCTCTCCACTTCCCTCTCATATCTCTATCCCATTTCCCCTCCCCTCTCCCCTTTCCCTCTTCACTTTCCCCCCTCTCTCCCCTTCACCTCCCTCTCTGATCACGTAGCGCAAAATTTGACACTGGACAAGAGCGGGACGATGACGAGCGCCCTCTCTTGTCCAGTGTCAAATTTTGCGCTACGTGATCAGTTATGCATTACCAACATGCCCAACTTCACAATCTTGTCTTCCCTCTCCCTCTCCCCTCCCCATCTCCACTTCCCCTCTCCCCTTTCCCCCTCTCCACTCCCCTCTGAAACGCGGGCTCTACATGCCGAAACGCTGCTTCGCATCGCCTCATGGTCCCCTTTAGCGGGAGATGGTGTGATTTTTTGTAATAATGGGAAGTAAACATTATTACTATTATTATTTTTGTAATGTCAAAGTATAACCACTCAACGAGTAGCAGGAGCGTTTTCCCGCAAACTCTTTCTGCAGGCTTCGCGAACACGCCGCTCACACATCCGATTTTCCCCTTAGTATTCTGTATGAATGTCTATGCTTCGAATGGGAATATTCCGCTATGCATTCATTTCGCGGCGTAAACAATAATTCGCTGCCGTTTCGACCAATTATTGTTGTGAGAGTTTTGTCGTCGCTACGCATAAAAAATGGAACCGAGGTGCAGGGACGTGTGCATCTTGCGTAAAACCATATAAAAGTGAATCTGCCCTTACTGCTTGCGTGCTCTTGCTCAATAATTTGCAGGAATCGCGCGCTTTATGGTCGTGATATCTTAATGGAACATTGCAATCTTACTTGCCTAGATTTTGCGAAAGAAGATGAGAATTTCCCTTCGTTTGTGGAACGTATATCGTTGCTGCTAAAAGGGTGTTAGCATAACGCGCCATCCTTGACTTGTGGACCGTAACCATCCAGGGCTGCGCATATCCTAGAGGACCGAGCAACACGCGACAACCCCTTTGGAACGGCTCCTGTCTACGCCTGCCGGCCGACGGAGTAGTTTCCAGATGTTACCGAGCTAACAAGCAAATAATCATCACAAAAGAAGCCAAAGAAAAGCGGCGCCACATTCTCAAAGAAGCCCAGAAGAAGCGGAAATTTAATGAATTTTCCCATTCTTGAAAATATTTTTAATTATAATAAAAATGACTGAAATACGAAGGGGAGTTGAAAAATTAGTTTAATAATTTTGTACGGGGCGCCACTATGAACGGAAACACATATTTACTTTTTAACATTGTCTCCTGAGTGTCTCCATTCGGTTGAATGCCCGTTTGCCAGTGCATGATTTCCCCAGCGTATGTTTGACTTCAACACTCAGCTACTCAATGTCATCAACAAACGCGTTATTGGTAGACGTCATGATCAGTAAAGTAACTATATTTGCTGTAAAAATTAATAAGCCCAAAAAAAGCGACAAGCGACTCGGCGAAATAAAGAAGCCCGTATCCGCTTACTATAAGCGGAACTGGCAACTCTGCGACGGAGACACAAGTTTAGGCTAACGGAGTACGGACGGACGGATGGACGGACAAAGAATTTTATTAAGGTTCTGAGGGATTGGCCGGGGGAACCCTCTGGGGTCCTCGGCTCGCCGCTGGCTGCTCCCATGTCGGAATAGGGAGGCCATACCTCTCCGCTTTTTTATGGGCCCTCTGGAGGGCTGACGACTGGACCTTGAGAGCGCTACTCGAGATGGCCTCGTCCCAGTCCTGTTCGCTGGTGAGTGATGTGTCCCGTAACGCAGGGCACTGCCAGAGAGTATGTTCTAGAGGGATCAACTCCTACCCACAATCCGGGAACTGTGAATCAATTTCTCTGTTAATCCTGCTTAGGAATACTCGCCAGGGATACGCCATCGTCTGAAGCATCCTAAGCGTGATCGCTTGAGATCGACATGGATTCGGGTGTGGAGGCGGGAAACGCCTGCGTTCCTCTCTACACTGGGAGACGATTTCACGAACGGTTAATAAGAGGTCGCTGAGCCCGATCTCCTCAGAGTCCAATGAAGCCCCACCGCCGTTAAGAAAAGCAACTTTTCATTCGGCTTTTAAACTGTGCAAGCCAGGGTAATGAGTAATACATTAAACGAACAGAACCATAAAACGAAATATTTCTGAGAAATTTGAGCAATGACGGAGCAGACTTAGGTTGATAGCCTTTTAATTTTTATCCTAAGGTGTTAAGATCAATATGCGCCTCTCAGTACAGCAGTGCCCGTTTTCGCAAAAATATTCTAGACTGGATTTTTTTAACAAGGGCAGACTTCAGCAAACTTCACAAAACATTTGTGAATTCTGCATCACAGAACTTTCTTTTACATACTCTGAAGACCAGTGTTTCCTTAGCGGTTCTTCCAAGAAAAATAAGACACTGGCTTCCACTGTACTGTTCCCGGAAGCCAAGCGAAGCTGCCAGCTCTGTAGGAGCTGATTAAAAACAGGCCATTTCGTGCGCAATGAATTGGATCGAGTCTGTGCTTCAATTTTTCTTCTTAGCCTTCGTGTTCGATGAGAAATGAACGCGCATTCATCTTCTTGGAGGGACTCAATTCGAGGTGCTTTTTTTTCTCGCCATTTGGATTTTCGGAAACGAGCGGCCGTGGGAGTAAATCTGCGGTTTTGAATTCGCTGCCGAAATTTCCTCCTCATTTATTCCGCTACATATTTCGCCTTGTAGCCTCTGCTTAGATTCGAAACACTGCTCTCCAATCACATCTCTAGCCTCGCCGACTTCCTAAAAAGACAACACAAGAAAAAGCAATTTCGTGTTGTACGTCTGTAAGAGCCATCTTTAGGCATGGCCTCCATGCAGTCACTCTAATGTCCTCTCGCGTTTTTGTGTTTGCGTGCATTTTCCCGAAACAGTTTTGGATGTTTGTTGAAAAAGTTTTGGATGAATGTATTTAACGATATCTTATTTCGCAGTATTCATGCGCTGTTTCTTTCCTTTTCATTGGACACCAGTCTCCTTGGGCTCTTCGAATGCGGCCTGCAGATTACGCTGAAAATTAAAAAATGTACTTAATAATTCATTTCTTTTCGAGAAATCGGCTGCGCCCGCTAGTCTTTTCTTTCAAATAAGTATAGCTGACGCTAGCTGTCTAAATAAATTTAATGTGGCCACTGTTGATTTTTTTAATAATACCTAATAATTACGGCCCAAGCGCTCTGTACACATGGCGAACCAGCAAGTCTGAAACGTGCGGCCGCGGTGCTTATCACTTTGTTAATCTCAACGGTGCAGTAAAGTCTTTCTCAATTATTAGTTGCGCGTGTCCATAAATGTTTACCTGTGTTTGCCGCCCGTGTGTTCCCTTCATTTTTAGTGGACCAGTAGTGGAATTTTCACAATTTCTGTGACACATACATCCTTGCCCGCGGAATACTTGTTCATTTTTAGAGGACCAGGGCTTGGTAGGCTTGACCAATTTCTGAGGCATACACGAGCTAGAAGTTTTTGCGTGCGTAGGACAGACGAAGATTGCTTTCGCCGCTATAGAAGCTTTATTTTCCCGTTCATAAAGTTCCTTCTTCGGAAAATGAAAAGTAAACAAAAGAAAGGCCGAAGTATTCTGAACATATATATTAAAGTTCCCAAGTGACATTCGTTCCTTCCGTCGTGGGTGACGTTCCCCCCTCCCGCTGCTTAATGAGTTGCTTAATGAGAGGCAAAACTATTAACTCAAATCGTTTACATAACTGTCCTCACCTGAAGGTAAGTTGCGGTGTTCTTGCGCTAATATTCTCTGAGCGTAAAAAAATTAAAGAAAGCAGCTAATTGATGTGAAAAGATGACTAACTATAACTATCTGCTCACATTAGCATGCCATGGATTGAAGTTCTCAGACGCCGTAATTGCCTTAGTAATCTCCTCACGATACGCAGCAGATGACTCAAGACGCGTAACGCAGGTACCCGATGTGGCAAAAAAAGAGAAGTTGCGGTAACTATTCCAAAGTAAGGCATGGGATTTACCGCTTCTAATTACGTGTCGCTAGCGCTGCAAATCGGTTCTCTGGAACATTCGAATTAAGACCAGCGTCGCATGACACCCTATGGAGGATTCGTGACGATGTGGCGTCATCACCACGGTCGTTTTGGGCGTCCCTTTGATGAATAAATTAACGGACAGTCACGCCTTAGCAGCCACAGCCGCGTCGATGCAAGAATAAAGTGAGAGGAGATGAACTCATTAGGGCGTCCTAATTACCATCGCATGTACGCGCCAATTAAAGAAGAAATGGGCAAACTGCCAGTCTTCAGTTCTCTGCTCAAGCTCAGCCCATAGGCATGGACATTCGGGGTACTCTTTACTAATCTCGGCAAACTGCACGCGGAATTTCAGTCACGCATGCCTCGCCTCGAGCGATCGTTTGATTTCCTCGCTCGAACACTTCTCTTTTTAACAATAATATGCGTTACGTCACGCACCACGTGCCTGATAATTTAATGCCAGTTGATTGTTAATTGAAGCCGACAGCTCCTATTTTCGGATCTCAATTGCCTGGCATGAAGCTAGCCGCTTTGGTCCATGGTGTTAAACTTTACCGGAATACACCACATACGTCTTTTGAAGATTACACTTCCAGTTTCGAGTTTATTTCAGGTATTAGTACAGGGCATCATACAGAATAAATGGACAGAAGGAGGTCCGAAAGCACTATGCTGTAGGGCGATCTCCTGTTCAAGATTACAAATAAAAATAACCTGATTAGCAGTAACAGCAAGATTACAAGAAAACTTGCGTTGAGATAAAACAAGAAAAAAATCAGTTACAGGTAAACAAAAATGGTATAACAAATATGTTATTGAGTAAAGAAGAATGCGATTGCTTTTTAAATAAACCACCCGAAGAACCTAGTTTTAATATGAGATGGTAATGCATTTCATATAGATAAAGCAAAGCAAGTAAGCAGTGTGTCGTCCATAATTATCCTTAACCCCCATAACCAAACACTGAATAGGATGATGATTATATGAGCCCTAGTATGAACCCAGTAGTCATATTGGAATATCATGTGTGAATAAGTCAAAGTATATATTTTTCGTCACACGAGGGCTTGCTCTTCTGCTGCTATATCTGTCAAAAGTTTTCAAGCGACCGCACCAATCACGGTATCGTCTAGATGAGGTAAAAAAATAAAGTCGTGAATACACGTCCAAGGCTAATAAATTGCACTTAATATTTATGTAGCTACGCTGTGGCGCATTCGTGACTCACCAGAAGTAATATAATAATTCACTGTCTCACTTTTAAACTTGTTATTAAAACATAGTGCGGTACTTTCGGAGAAAGTACAGCAGTGAAATACTTTTGTTTTCTTTAATCTTTTTTTTTTTTTAATATGGATTTCATGCAATGCGGAAAGCGGCATACAGTCGCTCAACTCAACTTCCGGCCATAAATGGTTCATTTGTGTCGATGAAAACAAAAATATTTAGGTAAGTTATAATTAGCATAGTAGTAATCGTTGTTTGGTAACGGAATGGCCGAATTATTCACAACTTTGGAGTTTGATCAACTACGAATATTTTGAAGTCATATTAAACTCAGCGTTTCTAGAATGTATACAGTAAGCTTCACGTCTCAGGGATAAGTTTACAATGTCTACACCCCATGCCTCTCGTGGTATCTTAGCAGGTTTTTCCTCTGGTAAACACGATGACGTCTGTTAGATTCCCAGCCATGGTGACCGGCGACGTTTTGGTAGCGGCGAAAGAAAAAAAAGGAAGCACCCAGCTAAAAAAAGAAAGAATACCGAACGTTCGTTGCTTAGATTAAGGTGCACTATTAAGAACCCTGGGCGGGCAAAAATATAATCCCCAGTACCTGACTATGGCGAACTAATCGTTATTTTGGCCTGTAAAACTCGCAAGTTTAAATACTATGGTCGACATCTCGAACGTTGGATTCAGTCTGAGCGAATACAGTGTCCTTGTTATAACAGTGTACAACAAACGTTACATAGCTAGTACCAGCAATCACTCAGTCGTAATTGCCCAATAGTAGAAAATACGATCCACTTCAAAAGATAGTGATTGCAGTATGCGAATAAATAAGGTACATGGAATCACATGATTTAGCGAGACACTCTGTTAGGCTTCACTTGCCTTCGCGATTGGCCCACAGTCTGTGTCAGAATTCAGATAACGTACCCCGCCTCAGAATACCGTTGCAAGAGGCCAACGACTACACTGTCTTCAAAGGATTATATTGACCTCATGTATTTTCATGTTTTATGGGTATCATAATATGCAAAATCACAAAATAAAATACATGCGCAGGTGTGTGTGCGCGCGCAGAGAGACGCTCGAATACAAATGTAAACCGAACCAACGTTTAGAACATGAGTTTATAAATTAATTAATTTATTTATTTTCATACTATCAGAGCTCGAGGGAATTAGATAGGAGAGGTCTAACAACATATAATTACTTGCAACATTGAAGGCGGCAGGTTATTCGATTGCAGCAAGAGACGCGGCATAAGGTGATCCCAGCCAACGCTTGTTTGCAGCAAAAAGAAAAAAGAAGATCACCCACGGTTACGATACCGCCTAATGCGAATTCTGAGCGCGGCTTCGTTTTGGGGCAAGGCCAACTGTGTTTGAAGTTTTGGCTTTCCTCAAGGTATCGACTACGCCATAAATCATAACTTTTGTGAAAAAGCACAGCACCCACTACTCCATCATTCGCCTTTCTGCGGATAAGCGAGGTACCCGCTACAGATCTGTAAGGTATTATGTTCACTTTGTTGATGCTGCATGTGGCTGATGATGATGAAGAATTATGGCTGAGCACTTTGCAGTGGGTGAGGAGCATTAAACCACACACTCGTTGCCCAGTTATCATTGTGTGATGACTGATTGTTATTTTGCTCTCCTACCACTCTATGATGCATCTGTTAGCGCGATTCCTTGCCCGACGGTACGCGTGTATATGGTCTTTTTGCAAATGACTTTCAAGCCCCAGCGGGGCTCTGCGCTAGAATACTCGTCTGCCACGCAGAGCGCCCGGGTTCAAATCCCGTTCAATCCTGGGTATTTTTTTCTAATTTTATTTTTTCATATCTATCGGTTACGCCACCAACGGCGACGGCGACGCCGCTCAACGCAAGAAGGGGCGCCTAAGAACTGCACTTTAAAAGAAGCATAACAAGTGTTAGCGCGGCATAAGGGAATGTTAACCTGGAGATTATGATCTAACCGCGGAGACACGCAATTTCGTGGAAGGAAAATATAATTTTACAGTGAAAGCTGTTATGAGGTCACAACAACAGCCGATTCGGTGGCTTGATTATCCGCAGCCGTCGCCGCCGCCGGTGTTCGTGACCGCTATCGCGCGAAATACTATTAAAAAAAGAACGAAATGAGAAAAAGATATTCGGGATCGAATTAGATTTGAACCCGGGCAGTCTGCGTGACAGTCGAGTACTCCACCACAGACGCACGCCAGTGCTTGAAACGCCTTCGCAAGAAAACCCTACAGAGGTGTCATGTCGGGCAAGGAATTGTGTTAACATAAGTAATATAGCGTCCGTAAGTGCTATCGCGCAAAATAAAAACAAGCGAAATAAAATATCCCGGGCCCTCTGCGTGGCAGCCGAGTATTTTACCACAGAGCCATGCCGGTGGTTGAAACTCCTTTGAAGACTCTATTCAGGCTTCACATAGAAGAGGAAATCGTGTTAACATGCGTAATGTAGCGTGGTAGAAGAGTAAAATAACAACCAGGCGTCGCACAATGTGAACTGCGTAACGAGTGTGTCGTTGAATACTTCCAACCCATTAAAAAGGGCTCAGCCATAATTCTTTATCGTCGTCAGCCACAACATCAACAATGTGCCCATAATGCCTTACATGTGTGTAGCGGGTACCTCGCTTGTACGCAGAATGAAGAATAATGGCATAGTGGGTGCTGCCCTACTTCAGAAAAATTATGATTATTTTTGGCGTATAGCGTCACTTGCAAGTGTACTTGTATTAGTTACCCCGGGAGAGTTTACGACGGGCTTTAGAAAGGCCGCTCTTCCAGCTTTCTCTGTCAATGTGATGCGTCTTCCGAGAAGGCCTCGCAATTTTTGGTTGTTGGATTGGTGTAAAAATATTTTGTCAGAGAGGTTTAAGCGAAAGTAGCTACGGCGTGATTTAAGCTTTGGTAGACCTAATTGAGCTTTTATTGAAGAAACGCTGACGCAGCGGGTGTAATCGACAGCGACTCGAACAGGGACTCTCCTTATTGGATTCACAGAAACCCTTTTTCACTTGCGGAATCTCATGGCCATCATAAATCCTGCGCAAAGCAAAAGTTTTCACCGATTCTTTGAAGACAATGCTATTTGCGACGGGTACTGATTGAACTGCATCATGGAACTACACTTGTGTGTATACCGGACAATAGCAGGCTCTCTTATAATGAGAACTTTTGAATTTAGAGAGTGCTAGACTATGCATCATCATCATCATCATCAGCCTGTCTACGCCCACTGCAGGGCAAAGGCCTCTCCCATGCTCCGCCAATCAACTCGGTCCTGTGCTTTCTGCTGCCACGTTATACCTGCAAACTTCTTAATCTCATCTACCCACCTAATTTTTTGTCTCCCCCTCACGCGTTTGCCATATCATAGTTGAAATTAAGAAGAAGAAATGGATATGGGCCGGCCACGTAGCACGTCGGCAGGATAACCGGTGGTCATTAAGGGTAACTGACTAGACTATGCATTTTTTATTTATTTCTAATTCTTCTCTGTACACTAATTAATCGAAAACGGGCAGCCTTCTTCAAGAAAAGGCGGCAACTCCTCCAGTTATTTTTGTCTCAATAAAGAAACGAAGTTGTTTCAAGACTTTGCCTCGGAGTACCACTGCCTGCAAGGTGGGCAGTGTAGCAGGAGGTAAAATGGGCAAATACGGCAGTGCGGCTCGGCGGTTCTCCAGACCCAGGTTCGACCGAGTGTGAAATTGCACGGTGCGCATGCTCGCACGCGCGCTTATGTGTTAAGCTTTCAATTGTCGGAAATCTTCTCTTAACGCTTCGTTACCCTTTTCTCAGCGGCGACTGTTTTGGACGGGCACTTGTTCTCCTCCCTACTCTCCTCACCCCATCGGTGCATCACGGAATTGTTTTTCTTTCTTTTTTTTGGCTTGCGGTGACAGTACAAATCACTACTCATTTCTGGGGAATGCTTAACGAGCAGAGAGGCGTGTGTGAATACGGGACGTCCGCCACATTTTTTAGTATTGTTTTTTCTCATTTTTATGCTCTATTTTTTTTTTTTTTTTTTTTGTCTTGCCAAGGGTGTTGTAGTGGCTACACATTTTCAAGCGAACCTTCTATGAGTTACAGATTTTGGTAACGGCGGCGGCATCGTACGCGAAAAGCCCCGCGCCGGCGAGTGTACACTCTTAATCAGATGCTGGCTAAATGCTGGTTATATCCAGGAAACTAGCCGAAAAATGTCCGGTTTCCTGTCTATATCTAGCACTTTAAGCGGGACCTGATTAAGAGTGTACAGAAATGCGGCACTCGAGGGTGCACCAACCACACGCGATTTTTTGCGCGCCGTTTTACAATAATTGATGCTGTCTAGATCGTGGGCTTGTCGACGATCAGTCGTTTGTGATACGGTAATCTGATCTTTTATCGAGGTCACATGTAATTTCACGTTGCGACGTTTAATTGTTTCCTGCATATCAACACATTACCGTCGTTGTTGCCTGCAGCAACTGAAGTGCTACGCTCCTAAGCACATGAGTGAAGATCCAATTCCCTGCATGGAGGAAGAAAACAGTTAGGCCGGAGCATTGGATAATGCGATAGAATGAAAGGAAAAATGAAAGCAAGAAAAATAGTAGGTGAAGCAAGCACACGCCAAGCTTCGCTTGCCACTATTTTAGGGCAAGGGCTCGTGGATTGTTTCTCTACTCTGCGGCTTCTGGTGCCGTATTCTACACGCCTGTGCAGTTTCCGCGTAATTAGTTAGGTTTTTTTTTTTTTACAGGCAACAGCTTATCTTATCACAGGGTGAAAATCTTTTCAGATAAGTAAGCAACGACCTTCATGACGATGAAAATAGCGGTAGGTGAACACGGACATCTTCCAAGATGTTCGCTTTCACTTCGAGCATGTTCCGTCACGTTGAAAGTTAGGTGCTGTGTCGTGCGTCTTCTTCTTATCTCCTTGTTCATCTAACACAATTTTTGGTCGATAATAATGTAGCAAGAAGCTCAGATTGCAAGTGTGCTGGCATTTATCACATTATAAATAAATAATTGAAGCAGTAAATAAGCTATATATATAATTAATTCTACACGTTTAGACCGCGGCCTTGTTCTTACGACATGCGCAGGCGTATAATCCCGTTCGTGATTTGCGCTTAAGTATCCCTGCAGTGCTGCGATTATGCACTCGCGTGCGTATGAGTTGCCGCATTGCAGGCTTTTACGGCGACGAGATCAACGCACTTACACCTGGGGTATAAGCGTTCCTCGTGCCAAACGCACAACGATGCATTCGCATAGCCCCACCATTGCAGAGACGCGCGAATAAAGTTGAGTAGCGGCATCTTCCATTCAATATCGAGATGTTATCAGGGGGTTATAGGAATCTCC
The DNA here is from genome assembly GCF_013339695.2 of Rhipicephalus sanguineus. Lineage (NCBI taxonomy): Eukaryota > Metazoa > Arthropoda > Arachnida > Ixodida > Ixodidae > Rhipicephalus > Rhipicephalus sanguineus. Next base: position 87,068,531 of record NC_051185.1, on the reverse strand, counting down.
TTTGCGCTACGACGAATACCCATAGCCTCACGTACGCTGGTGCTTCATATACGAACGTGACCCCGAATGCCCTATCCGAACACACGGAAGCACACGGCTCCTAACATGCAGTCTGAGAGGATGGACGTCGCTCACCGGATGCTTTGTGCTAGGCGAGTTATGTTCGGACTTCTTTTACTCCGCTTTCTACTTTCTCCCTTTCTTTCTCGCTCTCCTCGCCAGACTTCCGCAGGTGTTTGTTGGATAAGAAAGTTTAGTGGAACTTCATATAAGCACGGGTCGTTTCCGCTGTGCACAGCCGGAAATTAAATTCTTGTTTCACTGCATGCAACCTTCATGTTGTATCTCTTTGTAGTTCGAATCTTGCTACAAAATCAAATAATTTTCTGTCTGTACACTTTGCCCATCAATTGCACGGTCGTTTGAGAATCTGTATGAATTTGTCTCGGAAGAATTCGTTAGGAATGCCAATGACAAAATGGCGTTTCCATGGATAGTGTAGTTCTTTATGAAAAAAAACTGCGGAAATGGGCAGCAGTAAACTTGCATTGCCAGACTAGGCGTTTCGAAAAATTGCATTGTTGGGAGTGAGTTTCCGTACGGTATGACACCATAACGTCGTGGAGCACACTATGTTTTTGATTTTTTTTATAGCATACTAAAGATATTAGACTTCGGAGAGCATAAGGTTCTATATACAGCGAATATATGTGAAAACGGAACCTGCAAACACAGCCTGTCAATTGTGGTGCGTAACATTCTTGCATGTGGAAGTTTAAGCGACACTGCCGACAATGCGAGGAGAAAGAGAAAAAGAAGAGATCTACGGACGCAATGATGGTAGCGTCGCAAGCAAAGATGCTTTGAGGGAGTTTGCTGTTGAGACAGCTGGTACATGGTATTTAGAAACAGCACACACTAACGTCGCTTTCTCTCGTCTACTAGTGAGCGGTGGTCTTTACTTCACCCGTGCCACCCTAGTATAAACCATCGAAATGACTTTAACTACACGGACTCTTGGCTGCTGATCAGTAGGACGCGGGTTCGATTCCGGATTTTGATGGATGCGCAATGCTAGAGACCCGCGTGTACTCTGCGATGTCAGTGCACGTTAAGGAACCCCAGATGATCGAAATTAATATGGAGTCGTACACTACGGCGCGCCTCATGACCATGTCGCGGCTGGGACACGTGAAACCCAAGAAGTTGTGATTACCTACACGTACTTTCAAAGTGTGAGGCTAGAGCTTCGCAAGCGACTGGTCATATTTTTCTTCATCTTACTTGAAGCCCTGAACGACAGCATCGAGTGTGGTCGTAGTGAGCGGGAATTCAGCAAGTGACCGCGTCATCAGTAGGACGTCGTACCTCTGCCAACGGAGCTACCTGTTGCTCAAAAGAAAGAGAGAAAAAAGAGTTAGCTGCAAGCTCCTGTTTCTGTGTTGGAAAACATTCTTATTTCAGGGGTCCTTTGGTCTCCCGAAAAAAACTCATTAATGTTCTTGATGGGAACCGTAAGAGCCCTTATGTACATATGTGGCGAAGGATAATGGAAGAGAAGGCCCATTTGAGCAGCGTGACAAGCCCCAGTTGCCCACATAACAAACAGAGCAGAGTGGAGCGACACGGCAATGTTCAATATATTACAGATTATATTTCACTAAGAACTGTTTACACAGAATATACTTTACATGCACAAAGGTAACATTCCGGCATACGACATAAAAAAAAAAAATAATGACACCCAGTAAAGAAAAAAAAACGTATTAGACATCAACACAGCTTTTGCAGCATATCGCACTCTGTGAGATAACGCATATTTTGGAGTGTTCATTTATGCTTCGTTGGTATGTTCGGAAAAGAGCTGCGCGAAAGTCATAAACCATAACTTGTAACGAGGCCGATGAATATACCAATATCAACGCGCCTTGTTACACGTGAGGATGGTTCTAATGACGCTTTTCGCGCAGTATCGTATGATAACAAAAACATCAGCGTGTGCACAGTGCCATCTGTCGCCTTGTACTTATGCACCTTACAGCATCACAGCAGTAAAAACCACAAGCGCCGTCCACGTGCGCTGCTCTCGCCGCGGCCGTCGCGCTGTAATTAGTGCTCTTCTCTTAATTAAAACTCCCACAGCTGAAGCTCCACGCAGAAGTAAAAGAAAAATTCATTTGCGTTGGAGGGGAGACGGCCTGTATAATTTGCCATCCACAAGCGGCGTATTCCGCTCACTTCCTATAATATACAGTGCAGGATGGGATGATCAGTGGACGGGAGTACTGTATTCGATGTCGTTCTTGTAAGCGCATCTGTTAGTGCACGCGCGATCTGTCATAATAATAATTTCTGGACTTTTACCTGCCAAAGCCACGAGGTAATTATCACGCACGCTGTAGTGGAGTGCTCCGGAAATTTCGAACGTCTGGCGTTCTTTAACGTGCACTGATATCATGCAGTACACGGGCCTCGAGAATTTCGCCTCCGTCGAAATGGGACCGCCGCGGCCGATATCGAACCCGCGACCTTCGGGTCAGCAGCCGAGATTTGTAACCGCTGTATCATCGAGGCGAACAAACGCGCGAAATGTGCGGCTTGATGTTGTTTTCGAGAACTGTGAAGGGCCGTTATATCGGTGCACCGACTGCGTACTTGTGCTATTTATGCCTCTGCTAATCAGAGCGATCAAAGCTTCTGGCAGCTTCCATATTCTAACGAGGAGAAATAAGTGTGGCCACATATTGGTGGAATCTTTCGGCAGAAAACCATAGAGCAACATTCCATCTGAAACAAAACGACACGCAAATGTATCATGCCTGTTTAAAGAAACCCACTTTTCAGGAACTTTACACGAAACATGTGTAAAATGTTCATTTTTCTTGAAGTTACTATATTACGCATGCATGCGTGCGTATACACATGTACAGGGGCGATGGAAATAAACGCACAGTGCGGAATCTACATTGTCTGCTGTTTCGCATTTCTTTTCAAGCGGCTGTAGCCTGGACGGCGGAGTCATCCAGGATACAATCATGGACCACTCTAGCATTTTCTTATTATGGCCACTAATAGTCAGAGCGCGATGAAAACAACGAGCCGCGCTGTTCGCGTTTCTTTCCATCGCCCATGTACACGTACGCCCATCGAAATGCGACCGCCGCGGCCGGGATCGAACCTGCGACTTTCGGGTCGGCATCCCTGTCGGTAATGTCTCAGTTATATTAATTGTACTGTGCTATTGACATTTGTATTGAGATGTGCTGAACAGCAGTGCTATATCGTTGACGCAATCTGCAGGGAGTTCAACGATTGTTGCGGTGCCATTTTCACGTGATACTTAGTCAAACATTTCTCAACAGTGCATAGCTGTAGTTCAGCAGCCCTTTCTTAAGGAAAGTATACTTCCTTCGATGGCAGCTCATTGGCTACGAAGTCGTCCTGCTGTGCGCGCGCATAGGTTGAGGGGTTGAGCCATGGTCATGAGGGTCAGAGAGCAATTGAATGCGAAGATCTGAATACGAATATGAAGATTGCGTCATCACTGAGCTTATCGTTCATCGAAATCAAGCCCGGTTGTTCTACTACGCCACCATGCCAACGCCCTTGCGTTGCAATGGATAATTAATCGATCAAATACCCGCTAATTCTACCCGCAAAGTATAAGCAGCACAATTAACTGGCACTGCATCGGTTGATTATCCATTGATAGCTGTTTCAACAACCGGCTACCTGCTTGGATTGACAAGTGCGTCGAGCTCTTCATAGAGTACGATCCGCTACCCAGGCAGCATGCCAGGATAGCTCTAAACTTGGCCCTATGTCGGCTAAGACTGGTAGAAATAGCTTTTTAGCGGGAAGAACGCAACAACAAGAAAGACGACAGGACTTGCTTGTGTTTAGGGCTTCTGGCGTGTTTTTGGTCAACACATTGTATTGATAGAAATATCGGTCCTACATTGAACTTCTGTGGCAGCGCCAGAACCGAACTACGTTGGTCTCGTGTCGGCAGTAAAGTCAGGGCCAATCGCGGCCAGTACGTTCGCAGCATTGAAAATCAAGATTCGAAAGCCGTATCCAGCATTGAGTATTCTCTGTACCCCTAATGCTGACAAGATTTTACACACAGTGCTAGCTTCAATGCCTTTTAGCAGCCTTCTAGTTTGCTGTGCCGTAGTTTCTTGCCAGCCTTTTTGTTGGCTATTACACTATTTCTTGGGGCTTTTTCATCGGCTGTGCCATTACTACCTGAATAGCCGAGGAAGACGGGAGGACTGCAGGGTGTATGTCTTTACTGAGTCTAGCTCAGAAACTTGGTACATTGACGTAATGACACCTGCTTGACTAAAACTGCAAGCAAGCGGGATTTCTACGCACGAGGGTGCCGATCATGGCTTTCGTGATTCAACGGAATAAGAAGGCTGGAAACGTTATTTCGCTGCGACGTCTACACTGAAGACGAATTCTCTGCTGCACGACTTTACGCATTCCGTACCTTATTGAATAAAACATCCTGGACGGTGCGGCGGCAAACGACAAGTTTAGGGAACTATTGAGCCATCCAGCATGCAAGTATAGGCCGGGATATTCCCTGGAGGCAGTGTTTGTGCGAATTGCTCAGCGCGTGCACTTCGAGCAGACACGGTGAGAGGAGCTATAAGTAAATCAATTAACGAAGCGCTAGAAGCATTGAACGAAAGCTGCACCCATGAGGAGATCGTCTTCGAGCAGCTAGGAAATGCCGAGTGGGAAAAACCGCTAAGCGGGTGATACTGCCAATACTAAATATATCCTATAATCGAGTACAATTGATTATTGTGCCCTCCGCGGAATATTCCATTGGAACGTGTACGCCTTTCCGACTTGTGCGTAGCGCCTTTTCCTCTTGATTCAGGGCCATTCTTGGCGTGTTTGGCTGTATCTGGCAGCATATACTGCTAGCTGCCGTCTTACCCACCGTTTCATTCGGTGTGATAGCTTAGAAGGTCGGGCTTTGAGTTGATAAGCTAGTAAGCTCCAATAAAGCGGGTTAGATTTCCGGTTACGACGGCTGCGCTTAGATGTGAGCGGAAGGCGAAAACACCGGTATGCATAATTTAGCCGAACCCTTAGTGTTTCCAGGCGGTCGAAAATTAACCATGCGCACTTCCGCACTGCGACGTACCTTATAATCATGTTGTGGTTTCATGGAATGAAACCCGAGAATCTATTTTTCTCGCTCAAATTTTTATCGAATGTTTCCTTAAGCTAAACAAAAATAATAAACGTACAATGAAGCAGATCTGCTAATACACGAACGTCGCCATCAGTGTCTTATCGCGCTCGTTTTCAGCTGTATTCGTTGCAAATAATTATTATTTCATATTACTACGTTAACTGGCAATTATTTCCTCATTACTGCAGAAAGAGCGCATCCTTTGTGTGCTATGCTGACAGAGGAACTTTACACATTTAACGCAATTCGCGCAATATTGGGAACAATGCAATGGCACTGACAAATATTACTTAGCGCAATACAAACACAGCACACAAGGAAGGCACACAAGAAACAAGCGCTACAAGGGACAAGCACTACGCATGTGCCAAAGGTATACATATGTTTCATGACGACGTTGTGGAGTAAACAGTTGCAAGTAGCGCTTGTCCCTTGTGTACCTTCCTTGTGTGCTGGGTTTGTATTGCGCTGAGTAAGTTTTGTCAGTACTATGCACCAACTAGGCCCCCAAAAGGTCATATTAAATGCAATGGCGCTTCAAAGTGAGGAAATATAAAATAATAATTGGGAGCACTAAACGTGAGCGGCGTCTGTGTAGGCGTTCAACTCATTTTTCTACTTTGTCGAAGCTGTCGTGTCTGAAAGGGAATAGCGGAAAACAGGGAATCTCTGGCTGAGAATCTAAAGAAGCAAGTGTGCTGCAGCCGCGCCTGTGACAATGTGAATTTCCAGAAGGGCTTCGTTTTAGCTCGCAAACAAGGTTCTTTTATTCTGTTTTAATTTCGAAGAGACTCCGACTCGCTGGAACTGTGCTATCGTGCTTCTGCGACATTTCGTGCAATAATGAGGCAGTTGCCAGCCGGAATTGCTTGACTCTAACACCGCCTGCACGCAGCCGCAGTACACCATGCACCGCCACAACAAACGTAGGTACGCCATGATTTTAATCTTCTTTCGTATGCCCTCTTGTTCGGTCCATTCTGCGAGCAGAAATTGCGCCACTAGGAACGGCAATCGAGGTTTACATTAGGACGCTGTTAGACTATACCCCCCTGCGCGTGTTTTCCCGCTGCGGAGTTTGCACCCAAACAATCTGATCCGCAGTTGCAGTCGTTCAGTGAGCCGTTAGAACTCGCTCATATAGGGATTCAGGCAATTCAGCGATGCAAGTGCCATGCCGCTTCAGTCAATTTACGAAGCACGCTGTGCTGGCTAGAGGCAAAGAAAAGATCTCCTTGATATCGTCGGTAGGACTATCGGGATTATGCTTTTGTCCTCGCAAAAGCCGCTTGTTGATATGGCCATATGTATTAAGGCGACTGCCTTTGATGCCTCATCAAACGCGAAAATTCACCGGCGTCCCACGTCGGCGGTGCCAACCCAAGTGATGAAAAAAATCATCATCACGTGGTGACGTCACCATATGACGCCTTCATGATGTCACAGACAGTCAAAATTTGTGACGTCATCATGGCGTCACATAACGTGACGTCTCATGGTGACGTCATCTCATGACATCTTCGCTTGGTCGAAGGTGTACCGATAACGGAGGCAGTGCAAAACCATGTGAGGGTCAAAAAGCTAGCAGCTCCTACGACCCTGGAGGCGCTGCTAAACCACGTTAAGTGCGGAAAGCTAACGGAGCTGTGGCAGGGCTGGATCAATACATTAACTGAGAAGAAAAAGAAGATGGCGTTCGCCTTCGAGTCGCCTTAGGTGAATGCATAAGGGACCCTGCGATTTTTAGCTTGATACTGGTGGTGGCGCCAGCGTTATTTTACTGAGGAGGGGGGGGGGCAGCACTCGTTTCTTAAACGAGTGCTCGTCCTGTGAATGTTGATTCTATAGGACGCCGTCACCTTTTCCTGTTTTGTAGGCGCGACAGGCAACTACGCTCGCACGTGCATTTTTTTCGTGTTGAGCAAGATTTGTACCCTAACGAGATGTTCCGACTGCCTTCTCCCCATAACACACTCCCGCTGTTGCACTGCTGCATAGAAGTCTTAGCTGGAAGCTAATCGCGTGGCTTTTATCTCCGGCCCTGTATGAAAATAGAAAATCAAGTAAGGTTTTTCGTTGAAGTTACATGACCGAATGCGTAAACTTAATTGAATAAAAACGGGTAATGGTAGTCGTAACATTAAGATATCGGATGACAGCCGAATGGATCGGGAAACAGACAGGGGCAGCAGACAATAGTTATCAAGAGGCAGAAACGCACCTGGGTCGGCTACGTAATGCGTAAGTCGGACAACTGGTGGTCAGTTATTGCGACAAATTGGTCACCAAGGGATGGAAAAAGCAGCAGAAGAAGGCAGCGAGTTACGTGGAGTTAAGAAGTTCGCAGGGATAAAATCGAATCAGCTCGCACAGGGCAGGATAAACTGGAGATCTTTGGGAGAGGCCTTCGATCGTCTTGCCGTGGACCTAGGCAGTCTCAAAAGGATGCTGTTGATGATGGACATGTGTGTTGAAAGTAATCTAGCATTATAACAGTAGTCCGAAGCGTAGTAGCCATGGTGTCTACGTTTTGAAGCATCAGTCTTGATGTAATTTTTCCGTGTTTCTTCCGCTAGTACTGATTATCACTAAAGAACATTCTAATATATGCAACCTATTTGGTAGTATTCTTCTGAAACGGCACAAATTATTATCTGAAGTACCGCCGCATTGTCACGCGTTTTGTGCGTTAACGTGAGCAACATGGCAGTTTCCTGAGAAACCTGGACATTCAAGAGGGAAGCACTCATCAAATTCTTGATTGGTGTCGAGGTAAAAAATGGTTGGTAGCGTTCTAACTACTCGTTCAGGGCGTTGTCTTGGGCTGGGCATCTGGTCTGCATGTCTCGCTAGCATATATTAAATATAAACAATATCGCGCTTCCTGCAGATTTATCGCAAAAATCCGAAAGTCCTCATGAGGCTTTGTAATATGTCCACGTGCTTATACCTTTTGCATCACACTGTCTTCACAATCTACGTAAAAATTGGGGGACGCTTAAGCTTCGCCTTTAAGAGCTGAACGCGACAGCGATATTCTGTTCCTACTGCGCAGTTCGAACACTACGAGGGTTTAACAGAATGCGCCCACTAAGGCGTGTGCCTTATGTGATGGGTAGCATGCTTTAAACCAGGAGCAATTATGCGCGAGAAACTTCTTCGAAGTTGCGATGCACCCACTACGTGGTCTTAAGGGAATACGCGCACTAATGTGTGCGCCTTTTGTAATGGGTGGCTGTCTTTAAACCCCGAAGTCGTTATGATATTGGCATGGTGTGACGCCCTATGGCAATGTACACTTGTACCACGCAATACTACTGCGATATTACATCTCGTACTGTGACACCTGTATACAGGACGCGTATTTTTGGGAAGCATGAAAGTTACTTTCAGTGCAGCTCCAAGCAGAGGCGTGGCTGTGTGGTAGAACACCTGCTTGCCACGCAGACGGCCTGGGTTCGATTCTCATTCGGACCCAACATTTTTATTATTATTTTATTTGCAGCTTTTTCGATTTTTCGGTCACGGACTTGATGATGATTTTTCGCTCACAACCAACGGCCCCGACGCCGACAGCGCAATTTCTGCGATACGAGCTCTTTAACGCTATCGCGTTAAAATGTCCGGCCTGCAGATTGTAACATTGGGACCTCTTTCTAAAAAGACAGGACGGGCAAACACGGACACAAGAAAGAAGTCAGGACACCCCAAACGCCGACTAACAACTGTTACAGCCGTTGTGCATCTATTCAGTTGTTAGCGTTTGTGGTGTCCTGACTTCTTTCTTGCGTCCGGGTTTGCACGCCATGTCTTTTAGAATGAATACTTACTAACTAGCTCAGCTCTCTGTTATGCTAAAATTGGGATCTCCACTTGCATATTTGCGCGTATATTAGTCTTGTTGTATCGCTAATATTGATTGATTGATTGATTGATTGATTGATTGATTGATGATGACTGACTAACTGACTGATTGATTGATTGATTGATTGATCGATTGATTGATTGATTGATTGATTGATTGATTGATTGATTGATTGATTGATTGATTGATTGATTGATTGATTGATTGATTGATTGATTGATTGATTGATTGATTGATTGATTGATTGATTGATTGACCGACCGACCGACCGACCGACCGACCGACCGACCGAACAACCGACTAGAGGCACGGACACATTGACGTAGCCTGGCCGGGGGCAGGGGGGGTTGGAATTGAATTCCCCGGAAATTTTCATTTTTGCATAGATATACATCACGCGCATATACAAACGCACGAACATATATAAAGGGTAGTTGAACGCGGCCCCCCGAGAAAAAAAAGTTCTGGGTACGCCCCTGGACAGACATGTATGCCAGCGGGAAATATGCTTAGTAACTCCGTGGTATTCACGAGCGTCCATGAGATTCCATCACTTTGGCTGAACGCTTCGACGGTCGCTTTGATCTCAGGCTATACCCTTTGCACTTTCTGCAAGTGGATCCGCTAAAACAATTTTCGCCGCGACATGTTCTCAGGTCAAACATCCCAACTAAGCGCCCTGGGGAAGTGGGTAGGCCGGGAACGTGGAGGGTATATCTAGGAGAGGAGATCACCAGTATGAACCTCGTCCGTGCCCAATAAAATCAGGGCTTCTTCGATGCAGAAGAGAACAAAGTAGACAGCTCCGCGTCGCAGAGCGCCGTCACCTGGTGCTCGATATGCGATCGCAAGAGAAATACTAGGGGAGCAGGGGGGTTGGCTCTGATCGATCTCTCCTGTCCCATACTGTCTCGAACGTTTCGCGTATCCTCTTCCCCTACTCTTCTCACTCACCCCCTTTTCCACCTAAACTTCCCCTCTTCAATCTTGTCCGTATATAGCGACGCAGTTCCCGGGAGCCTTCCCGTTGCGCAGTACTCCCGGGAGGTCCGCGCGCTTGCCCTCGGAAAAGCGGGATCTACGGCCATGCTTCCGCAGAGGCATCGCTGCCGTTGGAAGGCAGCTGTGTCACCTGCGCAATATCGAACCCTTCGCCCCCCTCCGGCCAGGACTACGCGCTCCCAACGCTTCATTTTTCTTTATCAAGTATCCGCTTCCCTCCCCTCCGCCTGCGCTTTTCTATTTTCAACCCATCTCTGCAGCCAATCTCTGCATTCCAGGCTTCTGTGATGTTACAGACACTACTTTTGTGCTCGTGCATTTTCGAGCGAAGCTTTTTACAACTCACAGATTTCGGTGGCGGCGTCGTTCGTGAAAAACCCGGAGAGATGCGGCCCTCGAAGGTGGGCTTGTCACATGCATGCGTATTTGTGTGAGCCGTGTTCCAATAGTTTCCGGAAGTTTCCACTAGTTTCCAGAAGCCGTCTCGATCGTGGGCTTCTCGACGATCAGCCGCTTCTGATAGGGCAATCTGGTCTTTTATCGAGGTTATCGGGGTGACTTGTCATTTCATGCGGCCGCTTTTCATTGTTGCCAAGAGACGGACGCATGACGGCCTTTGTTGCCCGCAGCCGCTGAAATGTCATGCTGCTAAGCTCGCGGATGGAGGCCCAATTCCGGGCATGGAGGAAGAGTCAGGAGGGAGCACTGCGCAATGTGAAAGGAAGAAAGGAAGAAAGAAAGAAAGGAGGAAAAAAGAAAGAATCAAAGAAAGAAAGAAAGAAAGAAAGAAAGAAAGAAAGAAAGAAAGAAAGAAAGAAAGAAAGAAAGAAAGAAAGAAAGAAAGAAAGAAAGATAAAGAAAGAAGAAAAGCAGCACGTCAGGCACGCACACGCCAACCTTCTCCTTCCCCCATTTTCCCGAGAGCGCAAGCGCTCAAGAATTTTTGTTTCTGGTAGTATCACTGACGTGTAACTTTACGAAAAAAAAAAAAGAAAACCCCTTTCTACAGCATAACTTATACAATACGAGGCCACATGAAATTGCGAAGTACTAGTAAGAAAAGGTGGATGGCGCACTCCTTTCGAGAGCCAAAGTCGATATGTAGCGCGCCAGCGTTCGAGCGCGGAATCGAATTAAGAAGTATTGGCTGCGAGAAGTTTGAGCTGTTCCTTCCCGCGTACGACGTCAGGTGTGGGACTCCGCCTTGACGCGTTTTATCGACATGCCCTACTTGAGACTTTTTTTTTATATCATGGTCCATGTTTACTCTGAGGCACCCACCACAAGTTAGTTCCATTGGGGAGGCGGGCAGGGAAGCAGGGAACTTACGCGTTGTGTTTTGACTATGTTTGTTTTTGGTAGCAACATGGAAGGCAAGCGAAAATTCGGGGTGGGGGGGGGGTGAGGGGACGGCGCAAGAGGAGGTGCCCCCCTCCCCTCTTGCGCCGTCCCTGTAGATGCGTCGTCGTGCGAAGCGATTCGTCGAAACGCTGTTCTTCGGTAGATTTCTTTCCAGAAGGCAAGCGCTTACGAGAAAAGGCTCAGCTTCAGACCATGCAGATTTCGGCATAACGGCGTCATATTACTGGAATATTTGCTAAGGCGTAGAAAAATAAAGTAGAAAAAAGCCAGAAGCATGTGTACTTTAGGTTTGCCCATACATCTTCAGGCAAGCTTCGAGTATGTGACAACTTTCACGGTAAGCAGGTCTTGGGCAAGTGGAAAATTTTTACCAGAGGGCAAAGCACACATGGATTCATCTTGAACCATTGCGTGCAAGTTCGTTTTCTCGAATCATTTCGCCAACGTGTTAGGGAGGCCTTCGCTCGAAGCTTGTTTTGCCAAGAGCGCTTCGAGTCAGCACTAACATGCATTTGCATGCTCTAGAAACTGCAGACGACCTTCGTCTTTTATTCTTTCTCCGTTCTTTTTTTTTTTTTGTCACAGACCGAGAAACTTGCATTTCACATAACTTGATTTTTTATTTATTCCTGACGATCGATGGAGGAAATTTACCGTGAGCGACGAATGGAAGTTTTCTGGCGCTATTGAAGACGCGTTCATTTCTTTATTTTTTTTTATTTAAAGCACTGGGTTATCGAATCCACAAAAAAAAGGTAAGTACGTGAGTTAAAAAAGAGCTAAGTAATGTGCAGGAAACTCGCACACAAAACGCGACTAAATCGATGTAATGATAGGTGAGAATATAGTTTTGAATTTCAGCCTAACGCTTCAGTCCCTAATCCTTTTCCCAGGCCAAACACTTTTCTATGGAATGATTAACGATCACCTAGCAAGCGCGAAAACATTTATTAAGGCGAAAGCCTTACGTGTCTTACGCGAACATGACTTTGAACCACAAGGCGACTAGAGCGAAACGGAGCGAAAAGGTCGAAGTATTCACGAGCTGCGTGATCACTTTGTCTTCGCGGCGTTCCCGTAACTAAAGAAATAAAAATAATCGACGTTCGCGCGACTAAAAAAATTAAAAGAACGCTAACAGTATCACGTTACCGCGCGAGCTGCTCGTGTTCTTCGCATTTGTGGCGTTCATGTGACTAAAAAAGTAAAAAAAAACAAAAACTGCATTCCTCTCAAGCGTGACTGGATGCGAACGTTCGCTTAATTCGTCTTCGTGGCGTTCGCGTGACTACAAAAAAAAAAGTATTCGTGTGATGTAAATTGCGCGTTCAAATGGACACACCGGATGGTTTTCGTCGTTGAGTCGTCTTAACGGAATGCGTAAGGAACTCTGTGAGTTTTTTTATATTCTGACCACATCATCGCTATGTGATATGGCGCCTGCAGGGCTTCACAAATTAAAATACGAGTGCTTACAAATTGCATTTTTCTGTGATTGAAGCGCTCATATGACTTTCGATGGCCATTGAGTTGATGTTGCCGTTTAAGCTCGCTGCATATATGCCATCTTTCACTCAATGAAATTCAATCGACTTTGCGCACGTGATGTTTTCTCGTTTTCTGTTTGAGTTTCCAGCGCGTAGAAATCCACTTCCAAATTCACTTCGACCAAGTAGCCCACCTTGGCGCCCTACTACAGAATTCCTTAGGCAGTCTGGGTATCTAATTGCGAGTGACGTCACACACATATATACACAAATGACGCTAACGCTATTGCAGCTGTACGTACGTGGGATCAATCTAAAAAAAACATAAATAAAGGTATTATGAAGGCTGCATTAGAACTCTAGGCCTCGGTTGCCGAAGCCCTATGCTCTAACCAGTATGCGCCCCGGGCGCATGCTTCATGAGGCGAAATCAATTCTCCGCGCGCACGCACGCGCGCTGAATCGCTGTGCGCGTTTTCCGCAACGCTGATGGTTGCTTCAACAATTTAATACGAGTAAACCAATGTGCTGAGAGGTGTAGCGCGTTTTCACGGAGTGCAGTCGAGTCAACGTTCAAAGGCATGCGGCTGTAAAGTGCACTGAGGAATCCTTCAGCGGAAATTCTAATATTCACTACCACAAACGTGCTTACACGGCATAGGTTCCATTTTATTTAGGATTTTATCTTGTATCCGTTTTTTCCTTTATCGTTTATGTGTTTCTTATGGTGCTGGGCTGCTGACCCGAAAGTCGCGGAACTCTTATGCGCTACCCAGTAAACCACGAATGTCCATGGTACGTAGCGGTATAATCCAAACATCTAGGACGAAAGAAGATGTCTTATTTGCGTCTGAAAGATGTCCAATTTTCGCTTTGCGCAATGTGGACGTCTAAAGATATACAAAGGCTTATTGTAACGGACGTACAATGCACATGTACGCTGTGTGAACGATGGACGCATTTTGGACGTCAGTGACAGACGGTGCACATTTGTGCTTATTTTTCACAAAACACCGACCTTCAAGGGATTAGAAATAATCAACGAATGTTTCAACGACACTAAATCGGCGCATCCACTGAAGTCTGGCATTGATTCCTCGCGTTAGCTCGCAGAAACGGATGCAACAAAAGAGAAAGAAAAAGAACGGAATAAATTGGGCGTTTGCTGATGAAAACACCGCTGTCGTCTGCTCCTCAACGCTGCCAAAGACGCGCGCTGCGTGTTCCCCCACCTCTAAGCGGCTCGCGGTTTTTTTTTTTTCCGTCCCTTTTTGGTTTTCCTTTCTGCGTGGCCTCCGACATTAACCGGCGGTGCACGCGCCTGCTAATCTCGGAGGCCATGCTCCCTGCACCGTGGTTGCGGCTCTGCGCCGCAAGGCGCCGTGTCTGTCGGTACGGTATGAGTTGTGCACACTGTACCATCGGTGCATTTTATTTGTGTTATTTTAAATGCGAAGCATTTCTTAGCGAACTTCTGCGACTTTGACCGTATCTATCTATCTATCTATCTATCTAGCCGCCTACGACTTCGTCCTCTCCTGGTCGCTTGGTTAATCGAATGTGCACCAAAATTGGTATGGCGTAACATGACTGTATGACGAACATAAATGACAAGTCATAACATGAAAATCATGACACGAATGTCATGTACAGCATGATTTACATGCTACGTTCATGGTGCGCTGGCGGCCGTTTCGCTAGCTTGATATACACCAAAATTGGTATCTTGTGACGTGACTGTGTGACGAACATAAATAACACGAGTTATCATGAAAATCATGACACGCATGTCATGTACAGCATGACTTACGTGCCACGCTCATGGTGCGCGGGCGGCCGTTTCGCTAGCTTGATATACACCAGTATTGGTCTCTTCCGACGTGACCGTGTGACGAGCATAAATGACACGAGTTATCATGAAAATCATGACACGCATGTCATGTACAGCATGACTTACGTGCCACGCTCATAGGGCGCTGGCGGCCGCTTCGCTAGATTGATATACACCAAAATTAGTATCTTGCGACGTGACCGTGTGACGAACATAAATAACACGAGTCAACATGAAAATCATGACACGCATGTCATGTACAGCATGACTTACGTGCGACGCTCATGGGGCGCTGGCGGCCGTTTCGCTAGATTGATATGCACCGAAATTGGTATCTTGCGACGTGACCGTGTGACGAACATAAATAACACGAGTTATCATGAAAATCATGACACGCATGTCATGTACAGCATGACTTACGTGCCACGCTCATGGGGCGCTGGCGGCCGTTTCGCTAGATTGATATGCACCGAAATTGGTATCTTGCGACGTGACCGTGTGACGAACATAATAACACGAGTTATCATGAAAATCATGACACGCATGTCATGTACAGCATGACTTACGTGCCACGCTCATGGTGCGCTGGCAGCCGTTTCGCTAGCTTGATATACACCAATATTGGTCTCTTCCGACGTGACCGTGTCACGAACATAAATAACACGAGTTATCATGAAAATCAAGGCACGCATGTCATGTACAGCATGACTTACGTGCCACGCTCATGGGGCGCTGGCGGCCGTTTCGCTAGATTGATATGCACCGGAATTGGTATCTTGCGACGTGACCGTGTGACGAACATAAATAACACGAGTTATCATGAAAATCATGACACGCATGTCATGTACAGCATGACTTACGTGCCACGCTCATGGTGCGCTGGCGGCCGTTTCGCTAGCTTGATATACACCAAAATTGGTATCTTGCGACGTGACCGTGTGACGAACATAAATAACACGAGTTATCATGAAAATCATGACACGCATGTCATGTACAGCATGACTTACGTGCCACGCTCATGGGGCGCTGGCGACCGTTTCGCTAGATTGATATACACCAAAATTGGTATCTTGCGACGTGACCGTGTGACGAACATAAATATCACGAGTTAACGTGAAAATCATGACACGCATGTCATGTACAGCATGACTTACGTGCCACGCTCAAGGTGCGCTGGCGGCCGTTTCGCTAGCGTGATATACACCAAAATTGGTATCTTGCGACGTGACTGTGTGACGAACATAAATAACACGAGTTAAAATGAAAGTCATGACACGCATGTCATGTACAGCATGACTTACGTGCCACGCTCATGGTGCCCTGGCGGCCGTTTCTCTAGGTTGATCGACCCCCAAGTTGGTATTGCGCGACGTTACTGTGTGACGAACATAAATAATAGGAGTTAACATGAAAACCATGACACGCATTTTCCTCAATGACATACAAGACGATGTACGCAGATCTTTGCTGGCTGCTTCGCATTACATCGATTCCCACAATGCGTGGGATCTGCCGGCTTTTTTGTGATGTTGTCTGGCCATCCACGGACGCCCGTTCTAACGGGAGAGGGATATTTGTTGATCCCGGCCCACACCTTGAAGCCTACATTTTAAGTCTCAAAGGCTATGCTTACTTCCGTTTGCAACGCAAAATACGTCACGGCCGCCATGATTTGTACAAAAAAATCATTACGTTTGTAAAAACTTAGTACAGTTACTTCTAAATTACAATGAGCGGCAATATAAAGCATGAATTTGTACATAATCTTTCCCTAAGTTGTGACCATGGTTGTGACACGCGTCGACGTCGTCCCCATCACCGCCATCGCCATCACGTTTTCTTTCGCACATGTACGCACATTGCGTACATGTTTGTTTGGACCAGTCGTGGTTGGGTCTTGAGGTATGGTCCTGCCAGGGCCAACGCTGCCAGCAGCGACGTTTGTCCGCCGCTTTTTATCTGACGTATGTGCACTTATGTTGACCGCTGTTGGGTGTTGTGTGGTGGATGTTCTCTGGCTGTGTTGCGTGCAACAAGAACAGTAGAAGAGTTTCTGAACTCCGGTCGCCTCGGCAGTGGGCCATTGGCCAGCAAAGGTACGTACATACTACTTACGCTCTCTTATGCTTTCCTTTAGTGAATAAGGCCGTTGTGTAATGCGTGAATGGAGGTTTTTGTCTCTTTTCGCAGTTGCGTGTTCCTAAACCCATAGTTCATACCGTGTCGTCTGGCATGGACGTAGACCACTGTTGGGTACTGTGTCGCGTACAGCAAGAACCCTGTCCGCCCCGGCAGTGGGCCATTGGCCAGCAAAGGTACGTTCTCTTATGGTTTCCTTTAGTGTATAAGGCCGTTCTGTAATGCATGAATAAAGGTTTTTGTTTATTTTCGCAGTCGCGTTTTCCCAAACGCACAGTTCTGTATCGCCGTGCATGCCTCGGTGATATCGACATCATTACTTCTGCTTCGTTTCCTTGATGTAATGGTTTGTAGCTGCCAGAGTAGCCATGATAAGCTTAGTTTAGCCTGTCCTTCTGTAGTACTGTGCATTTGTTAGCGTTGTTTTTCGTGGTATGTCGCAGCTGTAGTTCTGTTTTTATTTGTTTAGCTGTGTGCGCTTGCTTGTTGCCTCTTTCCCTAGCATGCCAAAGCTTAGTTGGAATAAGCGCCATGCTCAAATCAGCCAATGGCGGAACTGTGCACATACACGCTATGATTTGTGGACTAACACATCATTTGTCGAGAGAAGAGGGAGCAATGTTTAGGTGACTGAGAACTTATTGTACAATCCAGGGCTCGTGCTGCGATATAATATTTGGCTTGTGTGTTCTCGGGAGCCTCGACTACCTATTGGCAGCGCTTTCTGACCATGCTCAAAAAGTGTTGCGGGTCCCCTGTAAGGTAGCGATACCGGCTAGGTGAACTGATTAGCTCCTATATTGAAAATTAGAAAATGGGAAAAGTACAGTTTGCCTTCATAGAATGGGGAAATTCTCTTGCAGTTCATTGCAGTCAGTGATCCAGTTCCTTAATTCGCTCCTGAATACTGCTTGATCGCATGCTTATTCAAAGGCTGTTACCTAAACAATCTACACGGACCTCATCGAGGTTGTGTGAAAGCTAGTATTTGAAAAAAAAAAAAAAAAAAATATATATATATATATATATATATATATATATATATATATATATATATATATATATATATATATATAATATATATAGATAGTCTCGCAGAGAGAACGAGCGCTAAAAGTAATCGTCTGTCCTATATATATATATAATACAGCGTTTGTAGCCGTATTTAGTGCATAACACACCTTTCCTTTCATGTTAGCAGTTTTAATAAAAGCAGCGCTTCATTGTTTGCACCTGATTGGGAACTAATGCATCACACACAAGGCTTAGTCGTGTCCAGTATGAATGTTCTCAAGCTTGCAAGAAATGTTCTCCGTCACCATTTAATGACGATGACACCATACTTGACACCCTTTATGGAAGGCCGTTTGTAGCAGGTTTCCGCTTTGTACTTGACTCTTCACTGCAGTTAATGCCCTGACTCATTTTATCCTGGAGAAAATACATATTACATTGGATAATAATTAACTTTCACCTCCTCCAGTTAATTACTTAGGTGTCATATTTTTTTTAAAGAATTTAATCTACTTTTCTTGAAGCAGTGCGCCTTCATGTCACATTTTTTTGGGGAAAGACCGACAGTCTCTGCGTATCTTAATACTTTTTCAATTTACGATAGTTTTGGGTGCCCTCTCAAAGTCATAGAATTGGGGCTCCATTGATGTGTTTTGCAAGATAGCCATTTTAAGGCATAAAATAGAAAGAGCAATGCGACAAGTTTCTCTGGTTCAAGCAGTTTCATGAACTCTCGATTCCTTTACTGTACCGGCTTTATTTTTTTTTTTACCTTCCTTTCTACTTGAATCCAGGCACACAGCGATCGGACTGAGCATATCAAGTAGCCCCTCCTGTGACCCACAAGACCACACTCATTCGGCCGAGGAGCCTGTCTGGACTTACGTTGAGAGTGCTGGCAGACAGTTTGTTTTTTCAAGACTTATGTTGGGACTGCTGGTGGACAGTTTCGGTTTTAGTCTTCAGCTGGTGCACAGTTCACTTTTATCACACCGCCTCATTTCTTTTGAGTGTATCTGCGTTCTCTAGACATTTAGCCTGTGTTCTTACACGTTGAGAGTACTCCTATGGTTTACAGCATTGCTTTGCTCATATAAACTTTTGTGATACTGCCTTGTTGCTTTCGACTCACTTCATTCTCTTGTCATTTCGCCAGTATTGAAACACTCTTATGATTGTATGTGCAGTAATCTTTCAGGGCAATGCATTGTACTCATTGTGTGTAACAAAACATTGCAATAGCCTGAGAAGAGTATTGCACATTTGATGTGTTATCAGATGTGTTATATACCTAAAAGGAACAATGTGAGGTATGCAGCGCGCTCTCCATAGAAGGCAGTACAATACACGAGGGTAGCGATGCGGGCTTGTTGGTCTGTCATGGTTCTTGGATGTGGGCGCGAAAAGACAAGGACGAAGGGAGGAAGACACACACACTGGCGCTACTGACAACAAACGTGTCTTCCTCCCTTCGTCCTTGTCTTTTCGCGCCCACATCCAAGAACCAGTACAATACAGCTGCTCTTTTATGCCGAGACACCTACACCTACTTCCAAAATCATAAATACTAAAATTTACAAAATAGTGATTCGCAACAGTTACTTTCAGGTTACAACAGTACATATAGCGAGCACTCAAGTGAGCGAAAAGTATTGTGGCCTACAGTCCTGTCGAGCGTTCGTTTTGAGAGCCATAATTAGTGCACCTCACAAGCCGCTAGACGTCATGTGGATGCGAGTTTAAGGAATGAACATGTTTTAATATGTACTGATGGGCTAGTTGGTGAGCCATGATTTTCGAATAGGCAGCGCACAAAATGGCAACAAATACGCACACATAAGACTCAAACACAAGCGCTGTCAGCGCTTGTGTTTGCGTCTTTTATGTGTGCATATTTGTTGCCCTTTTGTGTGCTGCCTATTCGGAAAACATCTTTTATATGTACAGAACATCCAGCCTTAATATCCATACAACGTACTGAGAGCGTGATCTGGGTGCATTTTAGATGATCTATAGTACATCCGTGAAATGTCATGTGGAGAAATGTAGATATCCAGAAGATGTACTGAATATCCCGAGACTAGCATTCTATGGATATCTAATGGACATTCATGGTTTACTGGGATAAATTCAAACGCAACACCACCAAAGATTAACCCGCAATTCATTCTACAAGCACGAGCTTTGCAACAATAAATAAAGGACCGCGTGCAAGTTTTGGATTGCGCACTATTCTCCTGTTAGGTACGACTGTACAGCCCTGAACATTTGAAAAGCCAATGATTTAGGGTTAACAAGAACGCCTACTCTCGCTCTCGTTTAACGACAGTATACGCTTAATGTCAGGGCGATTCTTGCTTTCACGTTTATTTTTTAGGTCTGAACTTTTTTTGGCGTCCACATAATTAACGATCCGGTATGGTGCTCTGAAGTAATTACTCGTGAAACATTTTCTCGTTCGTAATGCCTTGTTCCTTCTTTAATTTGTCCACGACATTCCGCGTCCCACGCGCGATAGCTTCCGAAAAAAGTTGACCTGACTTGAAACTGCACGATATCGCGAAATACCTTCGTACCCGCATCTTTTTTTCAGATGGCTTAGAAAAAGAAGCAACACCAACAGCAGTTCTGTTAGAAAGCCCGCTCTGAGTCGCGTAGAATAATTGAACGCGCTCGTACGCGATACCTTATCGAGGCGGCAGTACCGTTATATTTTCCCAGCGGCGATACGTCTCTGACGTGACCAACGGCGTCGGCGAGAGTTTCGAAACGTGTAATTTGCTTCGCGAACTTCGCGATTCCTGAAAGAGGAGTGAGAAAAAGAATGTTCTATCCGTAGAAAGGAAGAATATAAAAGTAGACTGGCTAATTCAGGGTGGGATGCCCATTTCGTCCCTGTTGCCGTGTCGCCAGGCTTGGCTTTCAGGGTGCCCACGTGATGAGTGCACAAAGGAACGGAAGGCTTCGTGTTTAGGCTTTGGGTATAGTGTAGCAAGAAAAAGTAATGACTGAAAGATAGACCTACGTAAAGAAAGCAACCGGGCGAACTAGGGCTGTAGCTCTACAATAAAAAAAAAAGAAAGAAACGTTCTGTTGGTCTGTTCGTCGTGTTTCCTCTGTTCAGCTGTCCCAGGCTTCTTCTGTTGTTGCGAGAAAAAGGGAGGGAAAGAGTAAGGGGAAAGGGAGAACAAAAGGCATCTGCGAGTTTCCACGGGGAATAATGGGAGCCCAGTCGGTCTGTTTCGGGCGTTGCAGGCAAGATGTGTAGCTTTGGCACGGGCGCCATTTTCGACTGCGAAACCCGCTCTTTCTTCCCTCAACTCGGCGTGAGCCCTTGCAGGAACAAATGCCGCTACATTGCGATGTCGGAGCCGCGTTTTTTTTTTTTTGTTTGCTTGATTGTATCTGTTTCAGTTCGTTTCGGCGTTGAAAAAGCAGCCGAGAACAAATTGCGTCCATTATCCAATAGAAATGGAAGAAATGCGCCTAGCGCAAGATAAACAACTTTTTTTTTTCCTTTTTAGTGCGGGAAATGTCACACTTGTCGGCGCTGTACAAATTTGGCGCCCTGTATCTACTTTGTATAGACTATCTTTTTACTTGCCCACTGTTTGCAAAGGCATCATGCACTGGCTGACGCTATCTGCAAGAGTTTGACGTCACTAGTTGTTTATGAGCCGCAGCTGGCCCTGTTTTTTGTTTGTTTGTTTGTTATTTGTGACGCTGTTTGCAGTGGTGTCGACAGTTCAGCTTTGACTTTCTCGCATTCCCATCGTGTTTGCTTTTTTTTTTCTGTGTTCAAACTATTATCTCTGTATCTTTCTGTTTCTCTGATTCTTTTCTTTATTACCTTTATGTCTCCCCTCCACCCTACCCTTAAGCCGGGTAGCCAACTGGATATATCTTTTCCAGCTAACCTCTCGCAGCCCATATTTTCTTTGATCTCCCCACCAAACTCATTTTGTGCTGACGACGATTATACTCACTGATTTAAGAGTGCTGATTTCACTCTATCGAAAAAAAGAACAAAAAAGCAGATCGCGGAGTTAATTTCTTCTGGGTTCCATATTGCGAGTTCAGTTTCGGACTCTTCAACAAAGGCCAGCGAGGACACATCGAAACATTTCACGCTCGTTTGTACCATTTCTTTTACCGATTACAGTAAAGACGGGGGGAAACGCCAGGAGAGAATAACGCTCTCATTCTTCGTTTTTTCAGAGTTTTTTTTTTCTTTAAAGCACCTCTAAAGGCAAGCAATTCACGCTCCGAATCGCGTCTCAAAAAAAAAAAAAAAAAGAGAGGCAAGGACACAAGCGCCGACTCGCAACAGTTTCTTCTCCAAAAAGAAAGTACATAGGCGCTCCAACAATTTCCACAGCTATCTACAAACAATCTGCGAGCTAGGCTACCCGCATCTGCAAACTGTTATCGGTAAGTGCGTTAATTTTCACGCTAAGCAATGAAGAGCGCACGATCCGCTGCGTCGCATCCGGTTTCGTGTAAGAACATCCGCGCATTTACCTATCGCCTTCGTTCGCGACGCTTTTCGCGGTAAACGCGTTACGGGCCATTGTTAAACCTCAATTCATTTTCCGGAAATGCTGGTGGCGCTGTCTTCCATCTTTTTCCGCAAAACTTCGCGAAAGGTTTGCAGGCTTTGGCTTCTTTTCTTCTTTTTCGTGCGCAGCACGCTCGGCTCACAGGGAATAATCATCTGTCCTTGCTTGTTGAACGGAGCTTGTACAGTAACAACGACGAGGACGACAACAAGAACAAGAGATGGGGATTTAAGCTGTTCGCTTGAGTTCTCCATACTTAACTCTGAGACGGTGTCTCTTAAATTTCTCTTTCCATCGGAATGCTTGCTTTCTCTCGCGTTACTCGAAATTCTAAACACATGACGACAGCTGCTTCGTAGTGTAGCAAACGACAGCAAACGCTGCAAGAGGTCGCGATAATTTATGGAGCGGTTTTGTTTCCCAGGAAGTGCGAGCTGTGAAAAATTGATACGGAAATGAGTTCCGTTAGTCCTTTCTTTTTATTTTTTTTAGTTCGGCGCCGCTGTTCATTCTGTCTGTTCTTTTTTTCTCCGCCAGAGGCGCGGATTAAATCGCGACACGCGCCGTCGCTTTTCTCACTCTTTTGAAAGCGCGCTGCAAGGCGTTAAGCGATATGTAAAAGAAATACATATCCCTGTCACCGCATGATCAGCGTAGCGATATTGAAATCATAATTGTCCAGGTTCATCAATGATAATGAAAATAATACTTATCCACGTTGCTAGTTTTACATGTTATTTATACGCATTTAAGTTTCTGAGAGTTGTCTTCGCGTATTGGTTTCCTCTCTTATCCGTTGCGGTTGATGCTGTAGGATTGGTGTACGCAATATTTAGTATCGCTACTATTCGTTATAATTGTACTAACCCTCGTTATGTCCGTTCGGGTGTGATCTAGGTCCTGAAGAGGTGGACGTAAATGTTTTGCCTATTGAAATACAAGTTTACTAGAAAGTGTATAATAGTAATAGTAATATATGTTGAGGTTCGATGTCCCGAAACAACGATATGGTTATGAGAGACGCCGTAGTGAACGGCTCCGGAAATTTCGACCACCTCGGCTTCTTTAACGTGCACCTAAATCCAAGCACACGGACCATAATCATTTGCGCCTTCATCGAAAATGCTGCCGCCGCGGCCGGGATTCGATCCCGCGACCTGCAGGTGCTAGAAAGTGTAGTTCTGAAAGCAGATCTCAGTAAATCATGATGAATATGAACAATATGTCGTGGGCAAGAAGGGGAAATGGGCAACCACCCGTTTGTAGCACAAAGCCACAAGGAAATCCGTACGGATTTCTCAGAAAGAAAGCTTCTTGGTTGCCAAAAAAATTCATTCTGGCCCAGGGATCCAACCGCGCACCAATGCCCGGGTGCGCGGTTGGATCCATGGACCAGGATGTACCAGGAGATAGAGCTGTACCACTCTACTTTTTGTTTCTGGTCACGCAATATGCCTGATACGAACTTTTTTTTTTTCACCGGGCGGGGAGACGGGGGGAGGGGCACATATTCTTGGGCTTGCACTGCAGGGCAGTCGTGTGGTCAGCTATCTTAATATGGCACGGCTGTTAAGTCCAATATAAATGAACATACATATTTCCGTCGTACTGCGGCAAAGAATTATGGAAGATTTACAACTAATGTTTCTGAGCCTGCATGCGTCACTTGAACTCCTGCAGAACTTAACGTCCGTAATGTCATGCTCTCAACAACTTTCGAACGCTACGGCATCGGCTGTACTGAAAGTTACATAAGCGACAGCGTTTCTAGCCTCTTCCTTCCTTACAATCGCGAAACAAATCTAAATAATGCAATTACTAGCACTCTGGTGCAACAAGCGCTAGAATCTGTACCGATAAACACTAAAGCACTTTAGCGCCTAGCAACGCGAATATAATTTCTGTGATGAAGCAGTGCACAAAGGGCACAATCACGCACACATAAAAAAAAGACGCAAACACTGTTTGTTGGGTGTTTTTTATGTGTGCGTGATTGTGTACTTCGTGCGCTGCTTCATCAAATATCATGGCTCACAATCTAGCCCATCAGTACATATTAAATATAATTTCATTTATTTTTACCTTAGGAATCCAAAAAGGCATTACATAAACCACTTACGCATGTTGTGTGTGCACAGCACGCTAGTTAAAAAAAAATAAGAGCGGGAACATCTTGCTTCGCTAAAGTCGCAGGAGCTCTCAGCAGATTAACTTGCATGAATGCAAATCAGAGGGGAAGACAACAACAACAACAACAACAACAAGCGTTAAAAACGGTTGTGTTTGTATAATTTTCTAGTACGCGCATACGCCAGAAGCTTCACTTTTTTATTTAGTTTTGCTGATCGTGGCAACACCTTACACAAGAACTTTTTAATTCCGGGAGCGAACAACATCGCCAACGCTGTCAGTTCGCGCTTAAAATCGCATCTTTCTTTCTTTGTTTCTCCCCGCAATCGCAAATCCACAGTTTCTTTTTCCAGCATATCCTCTAATCCTTTACGGCCCGGGATTATCCCTGTCAGCCGGAGATGCGATGGATGCCGAGGCTCCGAAGTTCGGACTCGGTGCTTCGGGGTTCCGCGCACTTTCGCAGCTCGCCCTCGGTTTCGCGAGTCCCGACCTGCATTGGGATTAGCGTAGCTTGAGTTACGCGGCCGTTATAGAACGGGACCCCGTGCGCATGCTGCGGAAACGGCTCACGCTGGGATGCTTTTTCTGTTTTGCACAGTTAATCGCCGGGATTTGCAGTGCCGGACTCTGAAAGTGGGCTTGCGCTCCAGCTCACGGCAGCTTGGCTGAGCGAAGCTGCCGCAGCGTTTGAGTCCCGAGGCATAAAGCTGCGCTGGAGCCAGCCTGACTGGCTGTTAGGCTACTTGTCTGGCTCGCTCCCTCGCTCGCTCACTCGCAAGCTCCCTCACATATGCGTATGTGACGGCTTCAGCCAATCGCTGACCTGCTCAACGCATCAACGTCAGCTCAGGCCCTTAATCCGGGAAGCATGGCGTATTTTACCCGTGCATTTGCGTATTTAGTGCGCAAGGACGCTGGTTATGGAAGTAAACAGCGTCGGTTTCAGCGTCACTGTGAGCGCCGCAGTTTCGTACACGAAGTTCGCGTGCAAGCGTTAGCATGAAGTACAAAATTACGCGGTTGGGACGCTTTATTGTGGTAGTATAAAGCATCGAATGAGGCAGTAATTACCAACATCAGTATGACGGTGCTACTTGTCAACTTTTGAAACTTGAGAGCCTGTATTCACAAAAACATCTTACGTTAAAGATTTTCGTCAGTGAATATTTCAGCCAATCAGGATGCCGGACATGTCATTAACGAAGCGGGTTGACCGATGGGAAATTGGACTTCCGAAAGTTTAGCGAATCCAGTCCCTGGTCCGCCTTACCACTGCTACATTTATACAGGTACCTACAAGTCTGTACAGCCAATTAGAAAGAACTATCTCTGCCAACGTATGCAGCCTGATTCTAACTTTTCGTCAAACAATGTGTCAGTAATTGTTGCACGAACGTTATGACCGACCAGCAATGTTCCTATAGTATTTGCTGCACTTCACGGAATGTGCGGCAATCAAGGCACGTCTTACGTGACCTTTAAATATTTCTCTCTGATTAACTCTGGGACCAGTGATCGCGTCATTTCTGCGTAATAATATTATTAAAAGATTGCGGTGGGGCCTATCAATTAATGTTACTGGCTTTTAAGAGAAATTCAAATTTTATTCTATACAATTAAGCAATAAGTGATAAGAAGTTTCCGTTTTTTAATGAAGCATGTGCGACAGAAACCTGTTTGCATTTTTCTTCCAGGAACACAGTTGTTGCTGCTTGCAAAAAACAGCCGGCACATCGGCGCATGCGCACGTATGCGCTCTGGTTAAAGCGAATTTGTCGCCTCTCGAAAGAAACTATACCAACTGTACTGCCTTACTATCTTTTTTATTTTCTGA
Source organism: Rhipicephalus sanguineus (assembly GCF_013339695.2). Lineage (NCBI taxonomy): Eukaryota > Metazoa > Arthropoda > Arachnida > Ixodida > Ixodidae > Rhipicephalus > Rhipicephalus sanguineus. Next base: position 87,042,090 of record NC_051185.1, on the reverse strand, counting down.
ACTAGCGAGTACATGAGCACCGAGTGTTCAGCCATATAAATTGTTTCTGTTTAACGTCCTAAACCCACGATATGATTAGAGGGACGCCGTATATGGATGGCTCCTGAAATTTCCACGTGCATCTAAGTGCGACGTGCAGCTAAATCTCATCACAACGGCTTCCCGCATTATGCCTCCATCGAAATGGGACACCTCCGGAGTGTTCAGCCAAACGAGTGAATGCCCAGAACAATTTAAAAAAGAAGTCCCCTTTATTTGACGGAATTTGACACGTTCAATGCGGACGCGTTGTGCTTCAGTCGTCTTTACTAGGAGCTGATTCAAACTGCGGACATAACTACTAGCGCGAAAAACACACAAAGGACGAGGTAAAGACGGCAGACAGGGCGCAGCGCTAAACTTCAACTGCCAATTTACTTCCACAAGAAACAGGAATTCACAAGCTGCGCAGGAGGCTGCGCCACACGGAAGAAAACATCCAAAAACGCCCCCATAAACGTCACTGCTTTTTTTTCCCTTCACATGCCATAAGTTGATGAATCGTGTGATAACTAATCCAACTAATCCATCAACTTATGGCATGTGAAGGGAAAAAAAGCAGTGACGTTTATGGGGGCGTTTTTGGATGTTTTCTTCCGTGTGGCGCAGCCTCCTGCGCAGCTTGTGAATTCCTGTTTCTTGTGGAAGTAAATTGGCAGTTGAAGTTTAGCGCTGCGTCCTGTCTGCCGTCTTTACCTCGTCCTTTGTGTGTTTTTCGCGCTAGTAGTTATGTCCGCAGTTAATACGCACCAACTAGCCCAACTCGCTTCTCTAATACTGATTTAAACTAACTACCTGAAATGGTTAACTTTATTGTCTCAAGTAAAGGCTTCCGTTCCGAGGCGTTCATGCCAACCACATGGAGGTCACCGAAGTAACTTTCGTCTTCTGTCACCTGTGACATCTTAACCACTTAACCACAAGTACACAAACGAGCGTTTTCTTCCATTCAAATTGCGTCCACTCTCTCGGGCCACATCGTTAGGGATTCGACCCTACGACCTCTTATACTCGTGGCAAAGTGCCACGGCCACGAAGGGTAGTCGTCTAATCCTAATACACAAGGGTGGAGGGTGGACGCCAATGCAAGCGAACTTGCAAGCCAGTGCGTATGTGCGCAGAGGAGCACCTCTGGAAAGAAGACGCACCCTATTCGAGATTTGTTTTTACCTTTCTTTGATTCGTTTATGTTCTTGCGTGGTAATCCTTCTCAAGTCACGCTCGCTCTCTTCGGCAGTTGTCCGAAACCAGTTTTTTCGCACCACCCGAAGACAGCGCGCACGAGATTGCGTATTTGCTTTTGCTGCTGCCCCCCGTACGCACGCAACGTAGGAACATAAACCATGTCGGCTAAAGTGTGCGCCCGAAAAGAAAAAAAAAAGGAAAGCAAAGAGTATAGAAAGCCATCCGCACGTTCTCGCTGCATAGAGAGAGCCCCATAAGAGTGTCCATCGCTTTCGCTTAAGGACCCGTGTGCGCTCGAAGCGAAGCAGATAAAAGAAAACACGCTCGGCGCACGAATTTCTCGACCGCTCGTGCTGTGCTTAGCCCCCAGCACAACGTGTCTTAAGACTTCGAGAGCCTCTGGAATCGTGGATACGTGACTCCGCGGTATCTCATATAGGGTTCGCTTCACGCTGGTAGGATATAAAGGCCCGTGCTGCAGTGAACGCACTGCGGCAGGTGCAGCTGTACGTGGAACGAAGCGAGAGAATTCTTCTGCGTGCCTTTGTGCGTAAAGCTACCGAAGTCGTGCGTTCGATCTTCGGTAATACTTCGCGGGACTGTTCGTAGAAGAAAACGAAAAATTTGGGAATTAGACGTGACGCCCGGGTGGCGTTGCCACACGTCGAGATTTTTTATGGAAGCGCGCTCGTATAATATGTACGAGAACCCGTTCCAGCAGATTACTTAAATGTGAACTGCGAAACAACTTATGCGGCATAATGTAGAACCTGCCTTATAGCAATTTATAATGCAGGGGAAACGCGAAAGACACGGACGGCGAAGAGACTGACACATGTATACAAAGCGCTACTTCCAAGTCCCAACTGGCTTTATTAGTTGCGAAAACCCGCCGGTTAAGCAATGCTCCCTAGTGCATCCAGAATAACGTTTCCTTGCGACAAAAGCGCTCGCGTTTGGCGCATGTTAACGTTGTGACAGAAGGGCTGGGGGGATGGGGTCTGTGACATGCTCCCTGCGCGCGCGCTTTGGAGCGTGCGCGTTCGTGAACCTGGGTGCCTTTTATGTTTTGCTACGTTGTTATCCTTTATGTTTTCGATAGCACTGCCCTAATTGGTCGGTATACTTATTATTCGCGACTGACTAACGCTGACAAAACCGGGCGTTTTGACGAGCGCCATGAGGCAGCTAACGCTAGCATTCTGGCGCAAGGCAGCGCCATATTAAATCTTGAGATGTATGCCGCGCACGTGCAAATGGCACTGCTTTTTTTCACCGACATGCTCCGCCGGCGAGCGGCCGCCTGTACAGCGTTCCAAATTATTTTGTGAGTACCTCTACGCTAAAGAAAGCACCAAGGTGGTAAATATTAATCTAGAGGCCCTATTACGTACGGCTTCCTTCGTGATTGGATCGGGATTATGGCATGTTAGATGCGAGAATTGGAATATAAGATAAAATGTGCAAGGCTTGCGTGTGTTTGCTTATTCACGAAGTGACGGACTCGTTAAACATATATGTTCTTGGGAACACTTCGCAACAATTGAAGACTTAAAACATAGCAGCAGGAAAGAGTGCGCACTTTCAACTCAATATGCGATGGAACTCGCCCAAGCGAAGCTTTTGTTGCAAATGAGTTTCGTGGAATGCCGCAAAGTGGCCGAGGGTTTATGAAAGGGATAACTGACAACTTCCCGTTTGTAGCATGAAGCAAAAAGGAAATCTATACGGATTTTTCAGAAAGTTTCTCAGAAAGGAAAGGAAAGAAATCTGTATGTATTTCTTTGTTACTTCGTGCTGCCAACGAGCGGGTTGCCAAATATTCCTTTCACGACGCTTCTGGTGCGTTATAGCATCGCAGAAGGCCACGCTATTCGAAATCACTGCACAATGGGTAAGGTGAGACCTTGCGTCGCAAGTAACCAACTTCCCATCCGTTTCTTGCAATTAGGCTTAAATACCAAAGAAAAAGTGAGAGAGATGAACGAGGCAAGCTTGAGTGAGTGCGCTAAGCCAGCAACACAAAATTGGCCTCTGTCGACTTGCGCGCGCTGTTTGAGCAACGCCCGCGCAAACGCGAACGTCTGGCACTTCGAAGTCCTCGCTGCCGTCGACGCATAACAGATAAAATCCAATGACAGATGAGCAACGCCGGAAAAGGTTACGTCATTGCCAGGAAAGACAACGTCTGCAGCGAGTCAATCCGGATACGCAGGCGTGGGATGCAGGCACTTCAGTAAACGTCTCCGCCATCCATGGACTGGAAAGGCGAGCGCCGTGTGTATTAGGCAAATCTCGAGAAATTCGCTTTGGCCTTTTTATTTGCGTTAGTTTTGCTTGTTGGTTGTTTCTCGCGAAGCACGTCGCCGTGCGTCTTGCCGTTACGCCTGAATCGACTTTGAGACGCTTGACGGCGACATTATGTTTCGTATTCTAGGAAACTGCGCATTTAGTAATTTAAGTAAAGACAAATATGGCTGTGAAAAACGTAGGGGGTTACACATGGACAATGAGAAGTGTTTAGACGTAGAGACAACCTTAGTCTCACTGATGCTTGCGGCCATTTCTCCACCTGATAAACGCTTCTGCCTTGACGACAACAGACATCAACACATGTGGGGAGCCTATAAAGGCAGTAAGAAAGTGGGCAGAAGAAATGTCTGCGGGACGGTTGGTTAGCTTATGCGGTTTAACGTCCCGAACCGACCCTCGGGCTATGAGAGACGTCGTATTCGAGGGCTCCTGATAATTTCACCCTCCCTGGGATTCTTTCATGTGCAGTGGCACCGCAAAGTACACGGGCCTCTATTGATGTGTGACCACCGCGGCGGGGATCCAACCCGCGATATTCGGGTCAGCTCGCCATTCGTTCTTTGGTTCTGTGTTACGCAGGTATTTCCGGATGACCTGAAATACCCGCCCCCTAATTAAGCGGGGTCCTATCCTCAACCAATCGTCTCCTGCCTTTGTGTTCGGGGCACGTAAAGACCTGCCGCTCGCCGTCACATGCAGGATAATCGCATGTGAGATCCTATCACCGCGAAAATTTGAAAAATATTCTGCCTGGCGTAGCGTAATTATCGCTATTTTGCCGGTGCTATTGGTTGGCCCGTGTCACAAGGGGGCCCGTGACTTTCGCTGTCCCCTTAGCGATGCTCACTATTTTGCCAGCAGCACTACTGCTAGAACCACAGCTGACAGCGAAGTGCTGCTCTACCAATGACGTTTATGCTTTGCTTACTTTACTCTCCCGCATATGAAGGTGACCGGAAGCTCCGATTTCTCGCACTTTAGGGTACGTAAACGCACGTGAGGGGCCTATATATACGCTTTAATCAAGCCATGTGCTGTTACATTACGTTCACTTTCACAATAATCACTTTTGTGCCTGGGTTCAAGAACAAGAGACGTACACCCGGACCAGCACTAACATATTTCACCCTACAGCACGTGGAAAACAATTACAGGGCTCACCGTCATATTTACCCTGATGGCTCCGTTACACCTACATCGTCTGCAATTGGTGTCTGGATTCCATCTGCCAATGTCACCATCTCTGCCACTCTTAGTCACCGTACTTCATCTACAGCGACTGAACTGGCTGCACTACGGGTTGCTTTTAATTACATTGTAGATCAGACAGCTGAGTCTTGGGTCATCTTCACCGACTCAAGAGCGGCGCTGCAGTCTCTGAAGTCTCCACGCCCGCAGGACCAACTCGTCATGGACATCAAATATCTATGCAACAAAGCCTGCGACCTCCATCACCGCATTGCTCTGCAGTGGATACCTGCCCACTTTGGAATGCAAGGCAACGTCCTGGCTGATGACGCTGCCAAAGCTGGACATGACGCCTCGAGAGAAATCATCGAGATACCTTTCTCGAGAAAAGATGCCGCGACACTCGTATCGGCACACGCTTGGCGGCTCCAGCGATCTCTCTGGACAGATGCTAATCACCAGTATGGACCACTTTACGAGATCGACCATCGTGTAACTTCGATATGCCGCGAGACCTAAACAGACAAGATGAAACATGCTTGCACCGCATCAGACTAAACGTCGCATACACCAACTACTTCAGGAGCAAGATTAAGCTGTCGGAATCACCAATGTGCGTCCAATGTAACGCCCAAGACGATCTACATCATGTTCTTTGTGAATGCAAGCGATACGCATCAGAGAGACAGTCTCTGAAGGCGGCCTCGCATCTTCAACGGGGATCGTGCTTAGAGTTGCGACATGTTCTGGGCCCATGGCAAAGCAGCACCTGTGCGCTACGTGCCACGAAAGCGCTGTTGACTTTCTTTCGGGCCACGAGCCTGAACGAAACTTTGTAAACTTGTGTGACTGTATGTGTTATGTGGTTATCACTGTATATATCATAATCGTCACCCAGCACCTGGAGTAGCATGTCAGGCGAACAGCCAGGCAAACATCTCCAGCTTCATTAAAATGTTTATCTCTCTATCTCTCTTTCACAATGATGACACAGCAACGAAGAGAGAGAGAGATAACTTTATTTGTGTCCTTGCTGGGGTCAAGGGAGGCGGGGGCCGCGAGACTAGCACTATTGGAGCCCCCCTTCCTCAGGCAGCAGCCAGACCTTGGGTCTTGGCGGCGTCTTCGGCCAGCCGGACTGCCCAGAGTTGGTCATCCGGGCACGCGCTGAGCAGCATAGCCTCCCACTGTTCGGGCGTGGTTATCTTAAGTTTATGGTTCTTGCTGTGTTTGATGGTGTGTGTCGCTGCGGGACATGCCCAGATAATGTGGTCGAGTTTGGCGCGAGCCACCCCGCAAGCTTTGCATTGTGGTGTGTAAACGTCCGGGTATATGCGACTGTACAGCGTGGGTGAATGTCCAATGCTACGAATACTTTGGCACTGAACACACAGCGACGGCATGTTCTCCAGCGGAGAGGCTGGAGAGGGACAGATAAATAGCGAAAGGCACTTAACTTGAGAAATAGAGAGAAAGGAAAGGATTATGTACGGAGCAGCAGAGAGGTCGGCCGGAGGTATAAGTTGCTCTGTACATTTACCGTACAAATGAACAGGAAAGAAAAGGAGTGATGAATGACGACGCTAAGATAAGGTGTTGTGCGTATATCCAAGCCCACCACGTTGGGGCTTCACTAAATCTGTTTGTAAGCCAGTGTGGTAAGATGATTACGGGGCTTGGGTGCCAATCCGAAAGTCACGGGTTCAATCCCAGCCGCGGCGGTCGCACTTCGATGGAGGCGTAATGCTCGACGCCCCTTACTTTGTGATTTCAGTGTACGTTAAAGAAACCAAGGTGCCTGAAATTATCCAGAGCCCGCCACTATACAGCCTCTCTCATAGCCAAAGCTGCTTTGCGATTTTAAATCCCTTTATCTATCCATCCATCCTAAAGATGTTTGTCTAGTGCAGTGGCGTCAACGAAGGATTTTTGCCCCTCCCCTTACCACGGCTCTGTTTTTGGCGTCAGGCGAAGAACCTAACAGAAACATACCTTGTAACGGTATTTTATCGATTGTCGAGCTGGAAGACATCAGCTTCTGTCGTTCTCGCGCGTACGCTGTGAACGTGTAAATTAAGTGTTCAAGTGTTTTTGGCACTTGACAGTAATGGCGATTGGGACTGGTGTCACTGCAGCCAATGGCGTGTGTATAATTCCCCATGCGATTTTGATGCACCAAAACGAATTCGGCGAATCATACTTGTTACGTCTTATTTCAGCTGATGTGGCATGGGAAACCTCATTTTTTGCGCCCTATTTGTGCAGTCGCTGGTGTCGACCGGAAATTAACCGAAAGCTCAGTTTGCTATATATACCCAGCGCTTAGAAGAAACAAAGAGGAAACATTTTGCAGAACGCGTTACATTATTCGTCTTTCTGATTATCTGTTACCTTAATGCTATGTTATCTACGGATATGTTATGTACCGATATGTTTCTGTCCATGATTTAGCATGTACAGCTGCCCAAACCTTAACTAGCATGCGCGAGCGGCGACTTTTCTGTGCGTCAGTGCCGTATGACTGAGCCCTGTTGCAAACAGGGCGAGGGTAAGCGCATGCCCACAAAACGCGCTCAGCCGGTCCCATCGTCTGCTGGGCTATTCCTTCTTGAGGACGGAACCCGATATTAGCGCTCTGAAGGCGAACAGGCTACGTGAGCAGGCGAATGGCTTCGCTCGTACCTTATGTTTCAAAGATGAACGTTGCATCAAGAAAGATACGCCATAGAGTTTCCTACAGTACTTACTAGAGGTAACTCTGGCGCTAGTGTCTATGGGAGCTGCAACGCATGGCGCTTCAGCTAGCATGGGAATGATGGGTAATACGCGGATTTGTCTAAACTTCATTCTTTTGGCTCCGTTTGGCTCCGCCTCGCCTGCATCCGCTTTGTCGCATTGCGAAGTTCAGCAAAAGTGAGCAGTTTTACTTCACCACTTTAACTTTTTGAGGCTCACCAATTCAAATCGGGTCACGAAGTTCACAACGATGCATTCTTTTATCCGAAACAAAACCAAAACACAGCAATAAACACAGCCACAAGTGCGTTTGAAGCCCGCAAGTACGAAGACTAGGCAAATCCGTGTACTACCCATCATTCCCAACGTGGCTGAACGATCGCAGCGCCAGAGTCCACTCTAGTTAATTTTGGGAAACTCTATGAGATATGCCACACGCCCCGACCGATGAGATAAGCCAATGAATATGGTTCGTGTA
>NC_051185.1:86707860-86734051 GCF_013339695.2 Rhipicephalus sanguineus | reverse complement strand
ACAGACGATGAAGCCAGGGAAGTTAGAGGAGACACCATTCGTTGTCCTGTAATTGGTGTTTATTATATTATTATTATTATATTATGTATATTATTATTATTATTATGATTATTATATTATTATTTATTATATTATTGCTTATATAGATATTAGTATTAGTAGATATGATGATAGATAGATAGATAGATAGATAGATAGATAGATAGATAGATAGATAGATAGATAGATAGATAGATAGATGATAGATAGATAGATAGATAGATTAGATAGATAGATAGATAGATAGATAGATAGATAGATAGATAGATAGATAGATAGATATCACAGATATCATAGATAGTCCAAAGCAAAGGGCAGGCCGTGGAAAGAAGTGCAAACACTCGGTGTTCCATTCAAGATACCCAGTGTTTCGCAGGATTCCGCTTGCACAATGTGTACACGACCTCTTCGTGATTTTGCGCGCCTCACTCGCAATATAGAGCAGCTGTAAGTTAGATGGGCTCCAAGAATTATTCCGTGACTTTGGATAGGAAGAACGGGCTTTCATGTAAACAGATGGTGGCAAAACTGCTATAGAGCAAAGTCAAGCAATGAAAGATCACTGATGGCACCAGCCCCTTGTTTAAGCAATGTTTACGACGTTAAGTCAGTGAATCTACTTGAATTCTTTAGCAGTAAGTTCACGTTCTCGTGGACTGTAAGCCAACAAGAACGACATCGCAAGAAAAAAAAATATTTATAGATTAGGCGCACATGGGAGTCAATGTTTGAAATCTTTCTTCGATTCCTGCGGATTCATTGTTGAATATTGATGGCACAAAATATGTTCTGCTTTCATTTTTTTTTTTTACGGCGACAGCAATGAAGAGCCTACCCGATGGCAAACAATACGTATTAAGCGTGCGTAATCCCTAACACTCCAAACGACGCGTTCGCCCCATCATTCCGGATATTGAATTGCGCGCCAACAACCATGCTTCCGCGATTTGCCGCAGCGCTGTCCAGGCGGCGCTGCCATCGCTTTCCGCTCCTGTTGCACGCCACCCGATGGTTCTCGCGGGGATCGTCTGCTCGTTTTCGCCTCGGCGCGTTCGCAGAGTGTCGTCTGCTACTGCTGCGTGTGGGCGCCCGATAGCACGTTGTCGGCGAGCGACGGTTAGCTGCGCGGCGGCTTTTCCGTTCGTTTGCCTTGGGACGCGGCGGCGTCCTTTTGACAACTGCCTCGCTGGCTGCGCGGATTTCATATCTTATCTAGCACTCGCCGAGAAAAAGAAAACAGAAAGAGAAAACGTACGATTCTCTGAAGTGCCCGACGAGTTGTGCGCGCCGCGCACTTGAATCCGTGTGTGCTTACATTTGTGGTACATCGCGTAGTCGCCGGAAGGATTACCCGACCAGCGGAGTACTGACAGGCGTTTGCCGGTGCGTGCGGCCTAGCTCCAGCGGTGCCTCGCCGGTTGAATATAGAGAGTGTGCTAGTGATCTCCCATTAGGGCGACCAGTCGCCATGGCAGCAGTGTTCGGAAAAGTTCAGCAGACAGTGGATAGCCGGACCTACCTGGCTGAGCTGATGAGCGAACGTGAAAAGCTCTCTGGACACGCCGCTAGGCTGGTGGACCAAGGTAAGCGGCCCTTCTTGAAGCTGGTTTTAAAGGAAACAGCAAAAGAAGGCATACAAAAGATAAAACAATCTAGATAAAAGATCAGGTGAAAATCATTTGGTTAGGTGACAAGACTTTGTTGACGGTCGGCTATGCTTGAATCGTATAGTCGTTGGACGCTATCAGCCTCTTGAGATGTTCCCGTTCAGCGCACGACATTGATCGTCAGTATACAGTTGGCGGTCCGGAATAGTTTATTGCACCCGAAACCCCAGCGACGAGCATTTAGCCACTGTGCCGATCCATTATGGCAATATGAGAGCATACGAGAATGATGGTAGCAGCGGTTAGCTGCGATTTTCCGCAATAGTGTTGCTAATGATTTTTTAGAGAATAATGTAATACGGCAAATTCATGTGCAGTTTTTATTCAAAGGACCTCTAGAGCAAGACGCACTGTCATATAAGTATTGAAGAGTTGCGCGATGTCCCGAAACTGCTTGGTCGCGATCGAGATGTACCCATCGAAATTTGGAATATGGTACACACACACACACACACACACACACACACACACACACACACACACACACACACACACACACACACACACACACACACACACACACACCACTCCAGCATTTCAAGGACACAGCAACGGCACGTTTCTTTGTCAGGGTGCCGTATAACACAGCGCGCGAACATACGAAAAAAGTACAGAGTACAATACTAGCGCTGACATCCAATTGATCTTTATTTCGCAGAAGAACGAATTATATATGTGCAGAAAGCGATACGTCCAAGCTTAATCAGAACATCGTCAAGTAAATTCACTCAAGCACGTGCCAACGATTGCCCTACAACCCAGGCCAGGTGATCACCCTCAATACTTGACACTGCACAAGCTCAGAGTGATTTTACTGGGCTATTTTCTGAGTGAGCTCGTATTTATCGTTTTCAGCACGCATATATTTTTCTGTTCTGCAGAATGATGATCAGCTGGCAGTCAGCGCTATCTTATGCTGTGTCGCCTTTTTACTATGTTTGTGGGCTGTGCTATACGCAGTCATGAACCAAAACCAACTCACCCAAGCTTCTGCTCTTGTACGCCACATTTCTTAGTCAGAACTCTCACTTCTGGTTCCGTGTTTCCTAACGCAGTTCTAACTGGTTGAGGTTCTCACTCTGTCATATATTTCTGTTCCTTGTTTCTTGTATAGTTTGTTCAGATACTGATGAACGCGTCCTAAGGAATATCCAGAAAGTTTCGCTTCTTCAACGCTTTACCGCCACGGTGGTCTAGTGGTTATGGTGCTCGACTGCTGACCCGAAGGTTGCGGGATCGAATCCCGGCCATGGCGGCCGCGTTTTCGGTGGAATCGAGAATGCTAGAGGCCCGTGTACTTGGATTTAGATGCTCGTTAAAGAACCCCAGGTGGTCTAATTTTCCGGTGCCATCCACTACGGCGTCCCTCATAATCATATCGTGGTTTTGCGACATAAAGTACAAGCAATCATTATTACTGTTATTCAACGTTTTGAAGTGTTACAGCCGTGGCGAAGCTTTTATCTTCCATATTGCTTTTCCATCGTTTCTAAGACACGAAAGGGTATTGGGAAGATGCTCGGATCAGTGATTATAAACTGGGGTTCAATGAAGTGCTGAGTGTTCGTGAGGTGCTCTGTCACAAACAGAATCAGGCTTGACCTGCGTGTGACTGTCACAAAACAAGACAACTTCCCAATGTAGTTCTTGTAATCGCCGGCGATCCGTTCTTGTAGCAACATCCGCTTTAAAATAGGGATGCAGTGTGCTATGTTGTACGGAAGCTGAAATAATGAGCGCTACAATAATAATTGTTGGGGTTTAACATCCCAAAACCACCATATGATTATGAGGAACGCCGTACGGGAGGGCTGCGGAAGTTTTGACCACCTGAGGTTATTTAACGTGCGCCTATATTAAAGAACACAGGCTCAAGCATTTTCGCTTCCATCGAAAATGCGGCCGCCGCGGCTGGGATAATAATTCGCGCTATTCTCGCCGTTTAGTATGATCTCAAATAGCTTGAAAAGTACCCTTGAGATCACACGAACCGATAGTCTCAATTTTTCGCCTGCAATGGTCACGTCAAGTCAAAAAAATTAAAGCTTTTTAAATGATGAAAAAGTGACTTCTTCTAAATGTAGAATCGATAAGGAAATGAAAGAATAAAACCTTACCACCAGTGCCAATCAAATCTACAACCTTCGGGTGAAACGTTCGAAGCCCTTGAATTATATTTGAGCTGTGGCGTTGACCCGAAAAAATGCCTTAGACTCCGTCTTATTTCCATGCACTGTGGAAACTTGATTTAGCCACTGGTGAAACGTGAAATATCCGCACAATCGCAACTGCAACAGCGGAAACAAAGCAATTGGCTAGCAAGTTCCCGAGTCGTATGCATGAAAATGCCACATTTTGAACTATCACTAGTGCTGCGTTATAATGCAATGCTTAGTAATCTAAAGGCCTTGTATTTCCCTTTTTGTCTCTCATATTTACATTGCTTGTCTGTGCGCTTGATGTTATTTTGTTAGCAATATCTGGACAGCTAAATGACTTAAACATTTTGCGACATTAGAAAGCCAATGCTATGAACAAACTGTTTTTCAGAGAGTCAGTTTTACTACAGTTTTTCGCAAAGTGTACGTGAACCATCTTCGACTTCTTCTGACGCAGTTTTCGAAACATGTCTACCATGGCATTTTCAGTATAGAACATTAGTTAATAATAGCTGGGGTATTACGTCCCAAAACTACGATATGATTATGAGGGACGCCGTAGTGGAGGGCTTCGGAAATTTTGACCATCTGGGGTTCTTTTACCGTGCACTGACATCGCACAGCACACGGGCCTCTGCCATTTTGCCTCTACCGAAATGCGACCGCGGCAACCTGGATTGAACCCGCGACCTTCGGGTCAGCAGCCGAGCACCGTAGCCACAGTTCCACCGTGGCGGACATATAAAACATTAGTTAAACATGGCAGACGGGGTAGTAGACATCCCAACATAGCTGAAGTGTTCAAAGCCGACACGAATAAGTTTTCTTTTTGGGCTCTCAGACAGCGCAACATCTTTTGCAATGGCCTTCCTTTCGCGTTCAAATATACGACTTATTCTCTGGACCGATCCTTTCAGTCATTTTTCTTATGTGATACCCGCGCTTCCTAAGCCTTGAAATATGTGCGTTCATATATTTATCTTACGTTCTTACGTCATTCACCGTTCTGACGTTATTGCGCACGTTGCCGTTTACCATTCGGGAATACACAATTCGACCATTACTTATTCGTAGCTGGCATAATTGTAAATAATATACACAGCGTCGACCAACCATTAATCACTTTCAGTGCCAGTGCATCTCCTTCGGTGGTCAAGGAGGTCATATACATGCAATATGACAAAGTGTCCTGAAAATAAATTAAAAGTCCTGGAGCGTGGCCAAGGCAGTCTTGTATGAGCAAGGCCACTGAACCACTACTGCGCTTCCTAAAAGCATCAATACTTTAAACCACAGCTGATTCATTTTGCTGAGCTTTGATAGAGATAGTACACGTAGATGCAGACGGAAGATATCGGCGCACAACTTCCCTGAGGAATTAGCCAAGCTCCAGGTACTTTTTTTATCTTTAATGCGTAAAAAACAAGAAAATCAGAAAGAGCTTCGATAAAATCCAAACAATATTTCACGATAGGAAGACGAAACGGAGAGGTAGTTACACGTAAAATTCAGGTCCGTCTTTGCTGACTGTCTTCGAATTTCCCTCCTCAAACTGCACATACTATACGGTATAGCCAATCGTGCACAACCTTCGCTAATATGCCGACTCTTCTTCCTCCCTTTATATATAGTGTCACGTGGTCGTGATGTCAACAAAGGTAGCAGTCGGCGTGTTTAAGGTGAAACTTTTTATTTGGCCGAACTTGTGGCCGGGGAACGAAAAGTCAAACTACAGCAATACACGCTGTACACTGATAGCGGCGAACAGGGCGTCGGCCGTCGATAAAACCGACAAGCGGTGTAGCGCGTCGGCATTTATACATGTGCCGTCGAATATTCCAGCGTTATCGCTGGTTGTCGCGCAAGTTCTAGAACCAGCTCGAGTGTTGGCTGTCTTGCGCGCAATCTTAACAAAACGATCTGCAATAATCGCGAATCTTCTCGAACATTGAGGTGCGGTTTGCGCTGAGCGTTGCTGACAGTCTTTGTGGGCGAAAACCGAATACAGCGAAAGTGATAAGAAGAAATGCACGTGGCAATAGTGGTATCTTAACTAGACAAATTCTAGAGAGAAATTGGTAGAGAACAGTACTGACAGCCGGGCAAGTTGGTCTTGAGTCATCTTGAATTGCTCTGCTCTATTCAGCCTTTTGCTTGTTAATTTATTTCTTCTTGCGAATGCGTGCACACGTTGCCATTTATTTCTCATGCAACAAAGCACCAGTTGAGAGTCAGCACTTTCCGTGTGTGCTCATTTGTCGTCCTTGTTATATATCGCGCTCTGCACGTCAACTCAAGAAGAAATTTCAAGCTTAAACTGTCATTTCGCTTATCGTGTCATTAAACTGTCCAGTCATTATGAAGGGTCGAAAAAGATGGCGCTTTGTGATGCGTGCCTGAGAAAGTTCATGGGCGGATGGACTTAACCATGGACGTCAAGAAAATGATCGGAGGCTATTTACCCTATTAGCCGTAAAAATTTGTTAATGTTACACATGCGGAAAAGATAAGCCTTCATGTTAGAGACGTACGCGTAGTCTCGCACTCTGACGGCTCCGCGGCTGCGCCTGTGCACAACGCTGTGACCTGTCCTCGACTAACAAAAGCGGGGAATACCGAGCAGCTGTGTACAGCGTATTGGTCACGAATAAATTTTTGAGCAATTCCGGCCAAAGCCCGAAGAACTTGTGCTTTCTACTACGGGGATACATTGAGGAGTTGGGAACTCGACTCGCAAGCAACTTCAGTGGCTGACACTGCTTCTGCGGATTAAGCGACAGTTATATCCACTTTCCTTGCCCACTTTAACCCCCTTCCCAGGGCCGTAGCCAAGGGGGGGGGGTGTCAAACCCCCCCTCCAAATTTTGAATTTTGCTTGCGTATATATGCACGCACACATACAATCTCACGCACGAACACACATAAAGTATGGTTGAACACCCCCCCCCCCCCCCAGCGAAAAAAATTTCTGGCTACGCCCCTGCCCCTTCCCCACGCGTAGGTTAGCACACCGGACCTTTCGTCTCGTTGAATTCTATGTAGTCCCCTCTTCTTTCGGCCCTCCCTCTCTCCTGAATTTCATGATTTGATATATTAAGATAACCGTTGCAAAAGGTAGGGGTGGACTGCCTGTGCGTCTGCGCAGTGCGCGTCTGCTCGAGTTCAGGGATACTTGAAGAGAGAGAAATAACAGTTATTCGCATCCGTTAAAAATGACGGCGCGCAAGGCCTGAGCCTCCATTCATTCCCTCACCGTCGGCCGTAATCCCTTGGTACCTGCTGACGTACAGGGAGCGACCTATGACTTGTTTAGTTTTTCTGCTTCGTGGTTGAGTAATTAGGTTTGCCAACATTCTGCATTTGTAATTCGGGTCGTTATAGGAAGGGCAGGTCCATATAAAGTGGACTAGATCTGCAATTCTATTGAAGTGCGTACGTCTAGGATTAAGGAATTATCCATCTCTTTCTTGCTCTTCTTTTTCCTTCTTTATCCTTTCCTTTCTATTATTCCCCCTCCCCAAGTGTAGGGTAGCCAACCGAGCCAAAGCTTGGTTAGCCTCCCCGCCTTTCCTCTAGCTTCGCACCTCTCTCCCTCTCTACGGATAAGAACTTTCTTTCATGCCATCTCTGATTTAACTCGTATTTTCCGTCTGCACGCAAAACTAAGTTGGAGAATTTCAAGCCTGAAATTCCATTTCGCCTTTTACCTCCCGTCGCGTTCTGGTTTGAAGTTTGAAAACATTCCCTAATTCCAATTTACGCGCCGTTAATTATTCCTGACTGCGCTTTCTCTACGCTGTACGCGTTCAGGATAGCGGTGAAAGAGGCCGTCTAAAAGGCGGAGCCGGCGCGCGCGACGCGTGGCACCTCGTAATTAAAGCCGCCCCTAGCTGATCACACACTTCGAGAGCGTCGGGAAAGACGTGAGCCGAGTCGGAAAGCCGCTCAGACGCGGAAAACCGCACCCCGTAATTTGTTGCGGGCGCGCCATCTCCATCCGTGCGTCGTCAGGCCCCGCATGGCGAAATCCTCCTTCGAATCGATGATCGCGGACGGAAAAATCGGCGCCGAAATCAAAAGGAAATAGCGAAATTGGAAAGGATAAGCGCCCTTTCAAAGCGGCTGTCTGTCAACGCGACCAAAGCTGATAAAATCAAAACGATGTTGTAATTTCAGTGCTCTCTAGTATAAACTTAAACACGAAGTTAACCACCAAAGCTGATACGTGCTTCCCCGGAGTTCATCATGAGCTGGGATTTTTGGAAGTTTATTAAGTGACAAGCGTTTCTTATCAAAGGAAAGACACTTTCACCGTTTATGTGTACCTATCTATCCAGCCGCCTACGTCTTGGAGTTCTCGTGGGCGTCTCATTAGCTTAGTACATACCAAAATTGGCATAAGAGGACGTGAACGTATAACAAATATGATTAGCAAGTCATGACATGAATAACGCGACTTCCCTGTCGCTCACGTCAGGAAATCCTTACCACCCGTCACGTGCGGCATACGCGCGTAGGCCGCGGCTCATGGTGTGTGACTATGCGCCACAGCTGACTTGAAGTCTATATTAACCCATATTTTGAAAACCTCATCTCGACAGTGGGAAGGAGCTCGTGTCAGAGAAAATGCGTGCCGGCAGGATCGATGTTGGCGTAGATGATATATTCGATGGAAGCAAAGATTAAAGTTCGGCAGATCCACGCTTTTGGGGAGAGTTTCATCCGAAGAATCACCGATATTGTCTATATGATTTTTGGCTTTAAGCCAAGGAAGCATATCAACTAGTTTTGTGAGTGTAAGCTGTGTGAATCGTGGGTTTAAAAGGTCGATACACACGTTAAAAGGTAACTCGTAGAGCATGTAGCGGAATACGGGGACGCAAGAAGCAACATAAAACGAGACAGGCATTTCCGGTTCTGGTAACTACGGTCTTACGTAATGGCACTCATGTTAGAGTCACGTTGTATTCGAAACGAAGTGCACCTACGGCGCAGATGTGAATATCATACATAACTTTTGTTAACGTATTCCTCCAGG
This sequence comes from Rhipicephalus sanguineus, assembly GCF_013339695.2. NCBI lineage: Eukaryota > Metazoa > Arthropoda > Arachnida > Ixodida > Ixodidae > Rhipicephalus > Rhipicephalus sanguineus. Next base: position 86,725,148 of record NC_051185.1, on the reverse strand, counting down.
TCGTTAACGTGAACATAGCTTATTGAGTCAGCAATACAAATGTAATTTTTTAGATCTAAAAGCGAGCCAAAGGACCCAATTACGTTCACCCGACAAGCTGTATCATAGGAGTCATATATAAGTTTACTGCTTTGTTGTAAAATTATATAACAACGCAACCACGGCTGACTGCACCACCGACATTACGCCTGTAGAGCAGTTTCAAGACATACGTGACGGCCGCGAGTCCAAGCATTTGATTCCTGCTGGGATCCACTTTTATTTTATTCGTCGGGTACGCTCGATGTCCGGGTTCTTAACGCTCTCGCATTTAACATTACCAATGTCTGTTCTGCGTTTCTGGGTTGATATACGGTCAATCACCTGTCCCCTCCCAATTAAAGTATATTGGAACAGCGTGAGCTATAGCATAAAACTGCGCATGTTAAGTGAGGTTAACTTCAGAAAAACGTAGTCATACGCTCACCAATAAAAGAAACTCTGTTTTTTTGTGCGCATTGCCACAAATGAATACCACTACAAATTGTATTTTGTAACAAACGTATGTCAACGATTCCTCAAGAAGCGCCATGCGCCACGGCCCTACGTATAATATGTACCGCCCCTCTGCTCTTCTCTGACTGACGTCTCTGCTCTAACGTGAGTGCCGACGTGACGTCAGACCATGAATTACGTAATTCCCTTACACGTCAGTGCAATAGTCGGCGTGCCTGGTAAGCACACGATATGCGCACTGCGCACAACTACTCAATTTACACGTAGGCAGACATCGAACCATGCACCTCGTAACGTATGACTCGAAGCGAAAATTCTAGCATAGGCTGCTACTGCCTGGCTGCTTCGCTTGAAATTGCTTCCCGCAATGCGCGGGATCTGCTGGATTTATGTTGACCTTTGAACTATCTATCACCACATTAAGACGGGAGTCCTACAGAGTTTGCGTTTGGTGACGTTAACTTAGATATGAGAACACCTAAACGATTTTATGGGCAGCGATTCATGCCGCGGTGGGTATCAATAGTCATATAGGCTGACAAACCTTGAAGAGAAAGTAGTGCAAGAGCAGAGACCCTTCGAGGTATAGCGTGGGCTAGCCTTGCTTCGTTATATTTCTGTGCATTCACGGACCGGCACATTTTCCGCCTATATATACTAGCCATATACGCCTTCGTTGTAAAAAGAATGCGTGAAATCCGAATCAATGCACGGGGTAGTTGTGGTGTCAGTAAGCAAATTAGTGAGCACTGCGTACTAGACTACATTCGATTAGGGTGCTTGTGGCTTCTGTGTTCGCAGGACTAGCAAATTGAAAGGGAACAAAAAAAGGTCCATTTGCGAACGAACCATATAACCGTAGGAAAGCAGTAAATAACGAAATGCGACTCAGTATTACGCTGGTCGTATGCTCGCTGATTGAAATTACATTGCGAAACAGTAGCGTAGTCTGTGCACCACCTAATTAGTTCGCTGATTGGACACTCGTAAGCAAATTTCGCGATCGGATATACTTTTACCGCTCCCAAAAGCACGCTTCAATGCATTACGCAGAACCTTGCTGAATAGATAGCGTTTTCTTTGTGTACGTGATAATCCCTTTTCACTGGGCACATGCGTGCTGGTGCAACAGACATTAGGGCTATGTAAATCTAACCCGTTAGGTTACTGCAGCCTGGCGCTTTATTTATGCTGCTATGAATGAAAAACGTACGCAATATAACGCGGCAAACACAAACATAACCTATGCAGTGATTCCCAACGTTTTTCCGCACTGTGGCTTGGAAAGTTATGCGGCGCTTACTAAATGAACGCTTGACAGCGGCACTTAAAAACACGCATACTTGTGAGCCGGCTTCAGTGCATCGTATGAAGGATGGCAAACGTATTTGCATGTAGCATTCAAAGCGCTTTCCTGCCCTTATTTATGGAACAGGACGCAGTTGGAGCGCTCTGTACCGTTCTATCTCTTCTCTGTGTTAAATTTTTACTGCGCTGCTGTGTAAGGCTAGGCTCTGGCGGATCACGTCCGCGGACAAAAGACGCGTAAAACAGTTTTCGGCGAATCAATTAACTCCACTAATTCAGAGTTTTTTGCGCCTAAAAAGAAATTGGACATGGCGTAAGTAAACATAATGGCGTATGATATCGCCGGCATGGCAGAATGGCGTGAAAAGTCTTGCCTCAAAGACGACACTACTTGCACAAGAGATGAACTTCATGCCACTTTTGCCCTTTCCAGACAACGGACTTTCTTATGTGCTCCAAGATTTCATTTTGAGACCACCGTTGATGAGAGAATATACACCATGCGCAAGAGAAACACCGGGATCTTTCATAGTATTCCTCTTCATTCGCTCAATGTAGTCAGAAATCAGAATGTGTAAATTCACTACAGCAGTATTCACTATACCGGACCCACAGCAGTCACAGCTTCGCTGGCTTCCATATTCATATTGACCAAAGGCCCCTGATTTTTTCTTACAGCGCAGGAATTCTTTAATTAGCGCAAGGAAACGCGAGGACGCAAAAGAAGACACAAGGACACAGTGCTACTAACGACTGGGGTTTATTGCCCACGGTAACAGCATTGATACCAATGTACAAGAAGGAAAGAAATAGTGTCAAAATCGCCATCGCACCAAACATCGCTTTACAGTAACAACGCCCCCGCTAAGACGATAAGAAAACTAACGTATCTCTTTTGCAGTAAACGAACCAGGTGGGCGGCTCCCACAATGTTCGCTTGTGTTCATTTCAAACGCCTCAACAATTTGTATAGTCACCTGACCTGAATTTCTTGCGATCACTTTAGTTATTTAGTTCGGTGTTATTACGTTTAGAAGCTATGTCTCAACAAAAGCACACCCACCAATCTTTCTCCGTGGTTATGGCTTATCAAGCAGGTTACACTTGTGTTCTATTTCCGATTCAGAAATGTGTTCCCAATTTGTCTTAGTGTACCTGCTTGCGTGTATGCATTAACGATTTCTTGCGAACTACGTAGTATTTATCTGGTAGCGTGTTGCGCAACTGCAAAAAAGAAAGATACATTGCACATGTCCTCTCTCTCTCTCGTTTCTTCCTGGTTGCGCAGCACATTAATTGCTTGCGTGTAACTTGTTTTATGTATGGCAACTGACGTTGCCAACCTGTATTTCTTTTATTATTTTTTGAGCGCGCACATTAGACGTAAGCTTCGCGCCTTCTCGCATATTAGCATATACAATTCGGTTTCAACTGGCCTTGCTTCAAGATGCATAATTAGGCACGTTTCACTCGTTTTTCCAAACCGCACAGTGCAATGATGCGTAATACGATCAGCGAAACATTCAAGTTTTGCGAAAGCAATCGAACGGAACAATTTGTTAAATTTTGGGCACCGTACATACAGGATCCCACAGCGCTCAAATATTTCAAAATTTCGAGAAAGTGCTCAAAATTGAGAAATGCTGCTCCTTCTTTTTTTTCTTTTTTTTTCTTTGATACGTTGTTGACCTTCGTGTTTTTCTCTGGCATTTTCTTTTTTTTAACGTTTCATGCCATGCCTAACACTTTTATCATATAGAGCGTTGCTATGTACAGCTGCGCCCATTTTTTGCTTCGTCGCTTATTTCATTATACATTTTTTTACGCGGCGTAGGGCACGTTGAAAAAGAACATCTGTCATCTTTGTGATCGCTTTCTTTTTGTCCATTCTGACTCGTCCGCACATGCGGAAATGAAGTAAAGTATAATGAAATGAAACCGAGCGTATATGACCACCTATGGTAATTTATATTCTCAAACGAAACAAATTTAGTCTGCAACCTTGACTTGAACGCGACGGGAACGCCAGGTCACCACCATCGCCAGCGGGGCCTACATAAATCACGGCCTATGGCGAAAGCCATTTCATTCCTTTCGAGCCACAGATGACCTACGCACCACCGATGACATATGACCCTTCGAGCTGCGAATGACCTATGACTTACAAATGAGCAAATCGCCGAGTCAGTGAGTGATGGTAAATTCTTGCTTTAAATAGCTTTCGCGGGTAAAGTTATCGCTTGTCATTAGAAAGTGAGCCAAGAATTGAAAAACCCTGGAGGAATTGCTTTAGGGGTGATTCAATTAGCAGTGACAGCCTTAAATTTAGTAAAGCTGTGAGTTGGAGTAGTTGGTGCTCATTCATCCCTAATTCTGCTCTGGCTCGACACCGTTGATGTCTTTACTATTCATTGGTGTTGTACACTTACGCACAGTGTCTATCTATATCCTAAGGCACGGCATTAAGATGAGGCCTTCAATTGTTGACACTTCAGTGCAAGGATGTCCCAATTCTTGCATCCAATGAATAGACGCAATCTCGCTCAATGACGACTAAAATAATAGTAATAATAAAAGATTCGTCAGATCCCACGTACCGTGGGAATCGATGTTATGCGAAGCATGCGCGGGATTGTCACTGTGGCGTGATTTTTCACATTGAGCGAAGCGTTATTGAATGACGCTAGAGAAATGTGGAAGTGGTATACGTACACTCATATGTTGAAGAGTCTCATATGTATTATGTAACCAGTTGTTTACAGTTGCGTAACAATGCCAACAGCAACATGGGTGTTACCAACACCTGACGCGGTAAGCTGATATGTAGTGTTTATATTCTTCAATATTGGATAGCGCGAATCCGAACAAGACAAAGAAGAAACACAGATGCACAGGACAGGCGTTACTCGCAACTACGCTTCATTCAGGAAAGTTTCCCTAGATATATAGACAGCCGAGTGGCACGCGCAGGCGCACTGCACGTACGTTACAGTCACAGTTACAGTTGTTACAGTTGTTATGCTTGCACATGTCTCTTATTACGGAGAACGTATGCACGTTTCACGAACCCGTGTACATGTGTGGAAGGGATTCTTGACAGTTCTTGAACAAGGTCATCATCACCGTGATCAGTGAGCACCAGCAGCTGGACCGGACTTGCTAATCGGATCCGATCGTGATCGCGGTTGCGAGGGGTCTAAGTGTAGTGAAGTTCGAGGTATACGTATCATGGTGGATACCATGATACAGCTGGTGAAAATCTGGTGGAAATCCTGGATGCTGGTAGAAATCCTGGATGTCTCTTACGATGAAATGATCTATGATGACTCCTGTCCTGGACGTGGCAGCGAGGTCTATTGATGCCCTGTCCACATCCAAGCCATCTTTTTCATGCAATATAAGGACCAGGCGTTGTTGGGTCTTTATAAATCAATGTTGAAGGCCCCGGTAATGATGAGACGTCTGGTACTCCCGGCAGATTTATTGTAAGAAGCATTGGCCCTGGGTTTTGTGTAATCCACGTGGTCCACGTTGCGGACCACGTGGACGAGTAGATAGTAGTCGAGTATCTTCCAGGGGTGTTCTGTCTTCAGCTTCCTAACTTCCATTGCGTCTGCCGCGGTGGTGTAGCGGTTACGGTGCTCGGCTGCGCTTACGGTGCTCGGTAGTTTGTATTATTCATGTCATGACCAAAAAAAAAAAAAAAAAAAAAAAAATGGTGTAACACTGTGGTGAAATAAACTTCAACTTCAACTTCAACCAGTGAATCGGTTCGTCTCACACAAATCCCCTGCTATGCCAATTTTGGTATAAGTTATGGAGACGACCAGGAGAGCGCCCAGACGTAGGCGGCTAGATAGATAGATAGATAGATAGATAGATAGATAGATAGATAGATAGATAGATAGATAGATAGCTAGATAGATAGATAGATAGATAGAGATAGATAGATAGATAGATAATAGATAGATAGATAGATAGATAGATAGATAGATAGATAGATAGATAGATAGATAGATAGATAGATAGATAGATAGATAGAAAGAAACAGCCAAAGTGCCTGAGGTTCACTAAGAAATGCTTCGCATTTAATATCTGGGCTTTACGTGCCAAAACCACAATATTCTTATGAGGCGCGCCGTAATAGAGGGCTCCGGAAATTTCGACCATCTGGTCTTAGCGTGCAACGGCATCGCGCAATACGCGGGCGTCCAGCATTACGCCTCCATCGAAATGCGACCGCCGCGGTCGGGATCGAACCTGCGACCTTCGGATGAGCAGCCGAGCACCACAGTCACTGGGCCACGGAGGCGGGCTCAGTGCTGATTATAGGCGGTGTATATCAGTGCAGGGGAACATAAATTACGTGCGTGCCAGTTTAGCTTACACTCGCGCCTACTTGTTCTATTTCTCCTTTTCCAGAATCGCACAGATCACGCATTTGTAGTAGACGTTGTTTTAGAGAATGTCTTCTACGCATCTGCGTTGGCTTTAACGGACAGCATAACTCGAGCACGTTTTCCTCTCGGGTTTCGTAATGACACGTTACTTTTTCCGTAAGCAGAAGCCTATGATTGACTTAGAAAAAAAGACAGAATAGAACGAAAATTGCTTCCTATTCGCATCCAAATCGACGTACTTATTCTCCTATTTCACAACGCTAACTCGGAATAGCTAACAGCGAGGGCGCTTCGAAAATTGAACGTCAGCTCCAAGACGGGGGTGGAATGACTCCGACTGAACGATCGACGCTTTGTTTTTGCTCTCTCTTTCTTTTCGGTTCAGCTTCACCGCAGTCATCATTGCAGTCGATGCGGAAAATAATGGGTCCTCTTCTATTTACATTTCCTTTTCGTTTACGGAGGATGGTTTTCGACTTCTCTTCTGCGCGAATCGTCTCCGTTTAATAACGACCTGTCTACGGTAATTTTTATTTTCTTGAAATTGTTGTCTTTCTTGTATCGTTATTATTGATTTAGCCGTCTTTTGTTGCTTGTGAAATAAGTAAACGTGAGGATGTGATTTTTCTACGAACGCACAGTGCGCTCGAGGCTTGCTGCCTACTTGCGCGAAACTCAGTGTCCCAAGGCAGAGGAAGAAACATCCTTGATCGACATGTCTGACTTGTTCATCAGCCGCCCTAGCTTCCTTTTGCGATAAGAAAAAGCTACGAGTGCGCGATAGAAATCAAAGTGATTGCCCTGTCAAGGAAAGCGTTTTCACTCCATGACAGCCCTCGTTATGAAAATCGCTTAAATAATTTGTAGTTTTCAATTTCGAAAAACGATTGCGCACCCCGTCAAATCACGGATCACAGCTGTCAAGCGGTATCGCATGGTGCTTTCATTGACATGCACAGTGGTTGGCCTTAAAATTCGTGATGAATGAATGCGAACGAGCTTGAATGAAGATAAGAACGAGTTTTCATGTCTACATTTCTGCCATTATGGAATGGAATAATTTTCCAAATAATATACCCGAAATTAATGACCATGTTGTATCCAGGGGCACTTTTAAGCGTTCGGAAGAGTAGAAACTTCAAGCCGTGATGCTTTTTTTTTACACTTTAAAAAATAACCTCATCCGGTCCCTACGTGGGAGCGGCCCGCGACTGCTACGGATTCCCCCTAAAAGGGGGCGTTACAACGCAGTTCCTCAGGACCTGAATAAAGTTCTCTGTCTGTCTGTCATAGATTCATTCTAACCGTATAATATTTTTACTGTAATTGTTGTTATCAGTTCTGAAGATGCAGGTTAGATTATGTGAGGTTATGTTTGTATGCCGTAGAAATTATTATTATATGATTATGTCAGTTGAGAAGTATAGGTTGTACGACCTCATGCCGAATATTGGACTTACGCGTGCGTACACTCACACTTTAAGGCCGCGTAGATTCAATCCCGGCCGCGGCGGCCGCATTTTGGTGGAGGTGAAACGATAGAGGCCAGTGTACTTAGATTTAGGTGCAAGTTAAAGAACCCCAGGTGGTCGGAATTTCCGGAGCCTTCCACTATGGCGTCCCTCATAATCATACCACGGTTCTGGGACGTAAAATCCCTACGATTACTATTATCATTCACTTACGCTTCTAGCATATTCATATCAATTGTTATCTCTCTCCCCCATGCAATGCTCATACCGTAAGGGTGCGTAGATAAAAAAAATGACATCCGTTGTTCGTTGTGGATATAAAATCCGTGCGTCCATTCGTATGCGCTTACAGCAAGCCCTAAAATTCCTTTCTTGTGCACCGCATGGGCCAAGAGATTCTGCTTAATAGGTTCTAGAAACAACGAGAACTGAGCAATGGTAATCAGGTCCAATGGAGTCTGTCGGACGAACGCAGCACGCAAGCTCAACGTTTTAACGCTTTTGCTTTGCGAAGCAAGCGGAGCGGAAATGTAAACTCAACTTTGATTTGGAAAGGAAACAAATGTTTTCTTTCGCAGTATCCGCTACTTCAGCTTTAACACCAGTACTATATACGTAGCCCGGAAATTCTGAATTACGCCGTCGGAGAAGCGAGGAATTTCCTCGAAACAGAACAAAGGGCGTTAACGCCTTAGGGGACGACCTCTAATGAGCTCCCCGTAGAGCAACGTCAGTGGAATTCGACCGAGAAAAGAAGCCGAGGTTGGAGAAACGATGACCACCTGAAATGGGATAAATCTCTATTACGCCAAATTGAAGGCGATTCCTTCGAACGCAGAGGCGGCCTCTTAACACGACTTTGCGCTGACGAGTCGAAAGCTTGCACAGGTGTCGCGATCGAAAGAGAGTAAAGCACTCCACCGCTACTAAAACGTGAAGTATGTTCCCGTGTTCCTTTTTTCTTTATTCGTTAGCAAAACAAGTACTTTTGCGCACTTTCTGTAGTACTACCGAAAGTGCAGTTAAACGGGCCATCGGGGAGGGACTTAGTGGCTTAAGGACAACCGCGTGTGGCTATTAAGGAGAGTGGCAAAGGATATATAAATAAAATTCACGAACCCTTGCCCTACCTGGAAAATCAGGGCAAGCGCAGCTTGGCGCGTGTTGTCTGTTGCCTGACATTTCTTTATTTCTATCTATCTATCTATCTATCTATCTATCTATCTATCTATCTATCTATCTATCTATCTATCTATCTATCTATCTATCTATCTATCTATCTATCTATCTATCTATCTATCTATCTATCTATCTATCTATCTATCTATCTATCTATCTATCTATCTATCTATCTATCTATATCTCGCATTGCGCAGTCTTTCTTCCTCCATGCTGGGAATTGGAAGTTCATCCACTTGCTCAGCACTGCAACACTACAGTTGCTACATGCAACAAGGACAATGGAAATGCGTTCATATCCAGACCGCAATGAAATGTGGCAACGTGAAATGACAAGCCCTCTGGATAAGACGATCGCACTGCCATATCAGAAACGGCTGATCGTCGACAAGCCCATTATAGATAGAGCATCAGTTGTTGGAAAACGGCGCGTCCAAATCAGTGTTGTAGGCGTTACCAAAAAAAGTAACTAAATACGTTACTCGTTACGCTAACAAAAAAGGAACCGCGTTACCGCCCTACGTTACTCCTAAAAAAGGTAACGCGCTACCGCTACAGTTGCTCTAAAAAATAACGTACGTTACTTCTGCCGTTACTCTATGGTCAGAAATTTTATTCACCGCATTTCCACTGTAGGAACCCCAAATAACAGTTTTACAATGCTGATATTTATAATTCACACAAAACTTCTATCACAAACGACAATTTTTGTGCGAAGTACCGATTTAACGAGAATAGGTTGCACAAATGTGTCGTACCATGGCAACACTAGCGTAGCCAGAAATTTTTTTCGGGGGTGGGGCGGGGGGCGTTAAGCCATACTTTCGTATGTTTGTGCGTGCGTTTCTACGTGTGTCTGTACATATGCACATGGAAAATTGAAAGATTTTGGGGAGAGGGAGGGGAGGCGGGTTGAACCCCCCCCCAACCTCCCCCTCCCCCCCCTCCCCCTGGCAACGCCAGCGCTTGGCAATAGTGGAGTGACCTAAAGTCGCCTGTACAGTTACACGTGATGGCTGCTAACTCTGTGGCACATGGTATATCTATTTTCTCAGTGTGACGTTAAGCACTAAATTAAGATTTATCATCAACGCTCTCCTTAAAGAAAACACCACAACTCTCAACAACTCTACAGTAATTTTGACGGTGCGCTTCTACTAACAAAACAGATGATCAAATAGTCATAAAGTAATGCTCAAACGAGTTAGTATTGGAGAAAAAAAATGGACACGTGCATTTTCCCCTTTAAAAAAATCTGTATACTTGCCTCAAAAATTGCGAGCGTTTATGTGAAAGTGTTCAAGGTCAGCCTCGTTCGCTGAAAAATTGGGTAACCATAGAAACGCGTACCCGCAGTTGCCGATAGAAAGAAGAAAATTTCATTTGCTCCTTTCTATCGGCAAAATCAAAGTTCATAACCACCGCTAGATTACTGCAAGGAGAATTCTCTAATAAATACAGCTTCTTGTGGAAATAAAGCAATAGCTGCATTTCAATGCTGTCATCGGACAGATTGCCTCTCTTCTTAATGAATACGTCCGAACCTACACTAAATAGGCACTCGAAGAACGCATTGGATGGTACTCTTAACGCCTGATGAATGCAAATAAAGCGAAAAAACGTAAGAGGAGACGAAGAAGGTTACAGCACAAGCGCATGTTCTGTAGCCTTCTTCGTCTCGTCCTACGTTCTTTCGCGCAATTTTCATTCATCATGAATTACCAACTCGCCCAACAGTCTATTCTTAACGCCTGGCGGGCCGACATGAGTACGCCGCTGTGACAATAGAACGTCGGGGCGTGCTCTGCAATAGTGGGGCCTATGAGACGAGAGAATTTTGTGTAAAATTTCCGGGATAATTGAAAAAAAAAAAGAACCGAGTAACGTGACACCTCACGTTGCCGAAAAAGGTTAACGTAAGTGCGTTACCCGTTACAGTTCCTAAATAGTAACGAGCATGTTACTAACGTTACCGAAAAAACTAACGCGTTACCGGCAAATCCGTTACCGGCCACATGGTCCGAATACGCATGTGGCCGGCGCGCCTTCGAGGGCCGCATTTCTGCACGCTCGCCGGCGCCGGGTTTCTTGCGTACGACGCCGCCCCTGAAATCTGTGATTTATGAAAACTTCGCTTAAAAGTACACAAGAGGGTCAACAAGAAGTATATACCCGATTAACTACACTCTACTGTAGAAGCTTGGCTGAAGGATAAAGAAAAATTCATCAAAGCAAAGAGATACAGGAACAAGCGGAAGCGGAGGGGAGTATGGGTGGTATAAGAACTCTTTGGTGTGTGGCACGGTGCGTATATGTGAGCACATTTTAGCATAGCTTGTTCGCGGTTACAGGCAAGCACGCTTTGCGTGCCGGACTTGCATCAACAAGAGGTAACTCCTTCTGAAGTCTAACAAAGAATGGATCGCTGTTTTCGAGTCACCAAGGTTCGCTTAGATTAGTGGGTTTTTCTTTTTTTCTTTATTCGGTCGTATGGTGAAAATCTAAAGGCACATTACTGTTTGTATAGTTTGCGCTTTCTTCCTGACTTACCAAGTTTTCATGCTAGAAGGGTTGAACGTGAAACGACCAATCTTTGAGCTCGCCGTGAAAGGATACCGTGGAATGCAAGAGTCAGCGCTGAGCTATATAGTTTCCAGGAAACGTGCCTGCAAGCGCCATTTTATTCCAGTTTTCACTTTTTCTTTTATGGTCCCGCCACTGGCAACGTCATTCGCCTTTTTATTTACTCAGCGGGTAGGAACATTCTTTCGTGACTATAGGGTGTTTTTGCGATCGTGCGTGTGTTGCCACAAAGGACGATACCTGCGATGTCAGCTGCCGTGCATGCGCTCGCAATCGCTTATGTATAGAAGAGCCCAGCGCAGCGTGACATCGCACCGCCCGCATCGTAGCCCCGATGCATGAACGGGCACATTCCGCCCGCTCTGTATGTGGGTGCGAGGCACATCATATGAAGTGGCCGCCGCGATCGCTGCACAAAGCCGTGCAGAAAGAGTTCGCGCTAACTGCATTCATGAATTCCTACCGTTCTAGTCAGAGAATACTGCAGTATTCTCTGACTAGAACGGTAGGAATTCATCGCGGATGAAAAAGACGCCTGTAGATAGGGGCACAAATTTTATCATAGCCATCATCATCATCATTATCATTGTCATTATCATCATCAGCAGCCTGACAGCGCCCTTTGCAGGGCAAACGCCTCTCCCATGTTCCGCTAATCAACCCGGTCCAGTGCTTGCTGTTTGCCACGTTATGCCCGCGAACTGCCTAATCTCATCAGCCCACCTGATTTCCTGCCTCCCCTTCGCGCTGCTATGAGTATTCTAGGTTCTAGTTAATTAGTTAACAAAGTAAGATGAAATCTGTTTAAATTAAAATTTTAATTAGCCCTACTTCAGGAACATGTGCGTCTCGTAACGTTGCACAGGGGATTGAGAAACGAGCGTTTCAATTTTTGGGCAACGTATACATGCTGCCTTACTCTTTTTTTTTTTTGTCTATGTGTTTATACAGTGCCCACGGAATATGAAATCAAGCTTGTATACGTGGCTGCGCTCATGCGCTATTGTGCACAGCGCTCTCAACCATGCGCTCTGCTTTCGCTTAATTACCAAAGTTGGCTACCAGTTTCTGCCGCGTGCCGCCGTGGAAGGTACTGACGCACTGGGAAGCCGCTTCCGAGAGCGTAGACTTGACAGTGATAAAATTACAGTAATTACATCGTAGAAAACACCGCGAATAACGGAGACAAAGAATGTACAACACCTACACATATTTCTTCGATGTTGCAGTACCATCTTGCCCAGCAAGGCTCTCTTCTTCAGTAATTAAATTACTTTCTGTTGTAATTAGTAACGCAATGAAGTATTTCAAGCGAGTAATAGGGAGAAAAGTACTTTATACTTTTTCAGTTACTTTTGACTCATATGTGCAATGTTCGCTTTCCCTATGTCGTCGAGATATGATTTTAGAAAGGGAAGAAAATAACGAAGAAGTTTATCTGGGCGCCCTACCTCAATCGTGAGAAGATGAACGAAGACACCTGATATTTCAGTGGGCTGTAAAAAAAAAGGGGTCATGAGTTAAGGCATGAATGATGAACTTAGGTTAATTTAAAATAAATGTCATTAGTTTTCAGAAGCAGCAGTAACCTAATGTAATCACTGCCGACCAGCCGCTATTTGTAATTTTATTTATTAACTTTACGAATTTCTTTGAAAAGTATCCAGTAATGCAATTTACTTACTTTTTAAGCGTAATTTTGCCTTCTGAGCTAAAGCCAACAGCTGCTCCAAGTCGCTGGTTATATCACCGCTTACTTCACCGCGTCTCACGCATGCTGATATATATGTCATTTCTGCCATGTATATCGTCTCAATCTTGCCGGCCAAACAATAAGCTCGGGCCATTTTTTAAATGCGAAAGCATTTCTTAGCGAACTTCTGCGACTTTGACCGTACTATCTAATCTATCTATCTATCTATCTATCTTATCTATCTACTCTATCCTATCTATCGTATCTATCTATCCTATCTATCTATCTATTCTATCTATCTATACTATCTATCTATCTATCTATGATCTATCTATCTATTCTATCTATCTATCTATCTATCTATCTCATCTATCTATCTATCTTATCTATTCTATCTATCTATCTATCTATCTATCTATCTATCTATCTATCTAGCCCGGCCTACGACCTTTGTGCTGTCCTGGTCGCTTGGTTAATCGAATGTGCACAAAAATTGGTATGCCGTAATATGACTATATGACGAACATAAAGGACATGGGAAGGCACAGCGCAACTGAGACAATGGACAAGAACACGCAACACTTGTCCATTGTCTCAGTTGCGCTGTGCCTTCCCATTGCTATGAACCAACTCGCCCAGACCAAAGCCTTACTGCAATAAATGACAAGTCATAACATGAAAATCATGACACGCATGGCATGTACAGCATGATTTACATGCCACGCTCATGGTGCGCTGCCGGCCGTTTCGCTAGCTTGATATACACAAAAATTGGCATCTTGCGACGTGACTGTGTGACGAACATAAATAACGCGAGTTAACATGAAAATCATGACACGCATATCATGTACAGCATGACTTAGGTGCCACGCTCATGGTGCGCTGGCGGCCGTTTCGCTAGCTTTATATACACCAGAATTTGTATCTTGAGATTTGACTGTGTAACGAACATAAATAACATAAGTTAACATGAAAATCATGACACGCATGTCATATACAGCAGGACTTACGTGCCACGTTCAGTTTCGCTAGATTTATATACACCAAAATTGGTATCTTGTGACGTGACTGTGTAACGAACATAAACAACACGAGTTAACATGAAAATCATGGCACGCATGTCATGTACAGCATGACTTACGTGCCACGCTCATGGGGTGCTGGCGGCCGTTTCGCTAGCTTGATATACACCAAAATTGGCATCTTGCGACGTGACCGTGTGAGGAACACAAATAACACGAGTTAAAGTTGTTACCATGAATAAAGTTGTTACCAACCAACATGAAAATCATGACACGCATGTCATGTACAGCATGACTTACGTGCCACGCGCATGGCGCGCTGGCGGCCGTTTCGCTAGCTTGATATACACCAAAATTGGCATCTTGCGACGTGACCGTGTGACGCAAGGGGGTTAAAATAAAATTTGCTGGAGTGGAGGAGGCGCCCCTCAGCTGAAGCCGCGCGCCGCCATCTTGCCATAGGCAGAAAGCGCGCCTTCCGCAACGCAGGCTGCAGCGGCCGCGTAGATGTTCCAGCTGTTATCTGGCGTGGTGGCGTCCGGACGTTGTTGGGTACATCGTGCGTTGCGTACGGCTATATAAATTGAGCGAAAATGTACTCTGGGAATGAAAGTTTCACTGTAAGCATAACGTTTCGAGCTTGATGAAAGCTCTACATGCCGGAACCGATGCTTACAGCTCGCAGTCTGTCTCTAATTTCACATCTGACCGGTCATTCTTTTTTCCTAACCGGTTTCTTAAGGGCCTAAATGTTCGAAGCACGTCGGGGCAGGCTGTTTGACGGGGAAGTGCGGAAGCCAAAAATACGGCGATCACAACGTTAGAACGCACTTCTCGCCGAATTGTTTCGACCGCACTAGGCTGCGACCCGGAAGTTGTCCGACTGTGCTTGGCGCACTTGTAAAACACTTGCAAAACCCAGTGACACACATTCGTGTGCTTGTTGATTCCATTTGTGCGGAGTGCGAATAGGAAAAGGACGCACCGTTTCCTATTCGTTGAAATTATATAAATAGGTGACTCCCTAAATTTCGTTAGCGGTTGCCCTGTAGTGTTTTAAAAGGGTAGCTCGCAACTACGAGGATAGTAACGTCGTTTGGGCAATGCACAAGGACCTGTTCTTTTTTTTTTACATTCGTGCCTTTTCTTCTGTGATTTGTATTTACTTTATGCAGTGTAGCGAGTAAAACCAAGTACTGCAGAATGGGCAAGTTGGTGCATTATGACAACGTATTGGTATAGCGCAGCTCAGTTTGAGCATAAAGAAAAGAGGCTTCAGCGAAGAAGGAAACAAAGGCAACAGGATGAGCGCTAAACCAGTAGGTCTAAACTGTGCAATGGTCCTTTCAGCTGCAAATAAAGCGACCTAACCGAGGTCCCGGGGTACTGCGGCCGTTATATGTGTTCAAATTGAAAAAAAGTTGTTGAAGATGTGACAGTTGCATCACCTACACGACAGCATTACGAAGAAACGCTTCATGTTTCCCAAGGCGAGATAAAACAGCTCAAGATGAAAATTCTGCAGCAGAAAAATTGCAGGCTGACTAAAAAGTGCGAGGCTCGATCCCCAAGCGATAATAAAGGAGATCAAGGATCAAAAGCTCATGTCTGAGTAGGGCAGAGGGATGTTTCTCGCTGTCTTTACTGCTTTCACAGGGCATGAAAAGACCGAAGAGGGTAACGTATCCATCCGAGCTGCGGGCGTTTGCGCCAGGGGCGTAGCCAGAAATTTTTTTCGGGGGGGGGGAGGGGGGGGTTTCACCAGACTTTATGTAGTTCGTGCGTGCGTTTTGTATGTGCGCATGTATATATACGCAAGCAAAACTGAAAATTTTCGGGGGGGGGGGGGGTTGAACCCCTCCCCCCCCCGGCTACGCCCCGGGTTTGCGCTAACGAGTTTCTCCATCAGCTTATGAGTATGTATATACGCTCGAAGTTTAATCGAGCACTGTCAGCAGAGCGCACTATATGAGATGGTATACAGAATTCCATGGAAGGAAAATGTTGGCTTCACAGATGAGTCACGGTCTCGAAAAAGCTAGCCCAATGGCGCACAAAAACTGTCCTGTTTTGTTGTTGACAAATGAGGAAACGTGTTGAGATTGTGGGCGACTAAGAGGTTAGATATCTGGAATTTGGGACTGGAATGCATGATAACAGATTGCATGCGTATATGCTCGTTGGCTTATACCCGTGCCACACGGGCACAGAAAATGGCATTTTCCTCCTAATGCCTTCAGATTTAATGCCATTCGCGCGGTGCCACACGGACGAACGAAATGGCATTCTCCCAAATGCCATTCGTCACCTAATGTCATTGCCAGAACTCATTCGACTGAGAAATGCATACTCTCGACTGCACTACTGATGAAGTGCGATGCACCTACATTATATGAAACGACATCCTATTCAGCTGAAAATAAAGTTTTCACGTCTTTTATTTACACTAATCACTTAAACGTGTGCTGCAAACGCTGTATTTTGGTTGCGACAGGCACCATTTTCTTTTTATGCTGTGGATCTGACTAGCGTCGGCTTAGGTTACTAAGGTCGCCAGCAACGTTGTGAAACAATGCAACGAACTAAAGCTTACGGCAGCGTAATATGCTTATTTCTACATTTAATTACTCTCGGAGGTGTATGAAGCTTGTAAACGCATGTTTATATTTTTATTACTGCTCAACAACTGCTCACTGCAGAAGATGCTGCGATCGACATCATCAAGTCAAATGTCATTCAGGTTGAACGTGTAGCAGCTCCGCCGAAAAAAATGTCATTTGGCAACTGAATGCATTCACTGCCGAATGTCATTTTCTGTGCCCATGTGGCACGGGTTTGAAACTTACGACTTAGGATGCCACTTGGGCGTTTTTAATTGATTCATTGACAGGATAAGAGAGAGCCGAGCCAACAAAATAGTATCGAGAAACTATATATCTATTGAAATAGTGTCGACTGCAAGCTGAATGCCCATATTTGAAGAACGTCTATGCAACGCCAAAACTGGTGGTTTTGGAGGTTATGTGCTTGTGTTGAGACAAGAAATGGGCTTTCAAGCCTTGATGAACACATCCTTGAGTGTGGTGCTTGGACACACATTTAATCTCTCAAAAGAAGTGGCCCGAATCCAATATGC